>NW_028139375.1:0-21000 GCF_965202585.1 Thalia democratica | reverse complement strand
TTGCATCAAAGTTAAATTATTTAACTCAAATAATTTCAAAATCAATAAAATTTAAACTGTTAAATAAAGTTTATTATAAAAAATCAAGAATGCAAAATTGGATTGACTAAATCGCACTCTAGATCTTGGAAAACAACTTTCCTGAAATTTTTGTACAGCTTAAACTACCTTGAGTTTTTTGTAAAAAATACTGATTTACCCAAATAAAAATAAATAATTTTGTGTTATCCCTAATGTGGCCTATATAGGCAACAATTTATCAAACTAAAACTTTTCTTACATTAGAGTAGACTCCTTCAAATTTACCAGGACCATTTTAAAATCTTTATAAAAATTGTTATTTTAAACTAATAACCAACTATGGTAGTTTTACTATTACCATTAGTTAATGTAGACAGACCATTGCAACACCATACTTTAATTTCAACTTTTTTTTTAAATGTTTAGTTTGATTTAAAATTAATATGATTTAACTTTTGATAGTATTAAAAAACAATAATGGTAGTATTAAAAAAGTTTTTTAAAATGAAAAAACATTAAATATTAATTAAAATGACAATTTAAAAAGAAGAAAACACTTAGGAAAAAGTATATTTTGTTGAAAAACTGTTTTCATATAAAATGGCACTAAAATTTTCTAATTACTATAAAAATAAGATACTAATAGTAAGTTAAAAATAAAACTTTCGATTTTTTCTTTAAGTATATTAAAACTAATAAATTTATAGTATAAGTTGTAAGTTTTGTTGCTTTAGTCCACAAATTATTCAGTATGTTCTATAACCTTTGTCAAAATTAAAGACTGTCTTATCTTAATAATGGCTACTATTACAGTGGCTAAAAGCTATCGTTTAGTTGCTATGAATGCTTTAAAAGTGGTAGTTTGTTTTAGATTGAATGGCATTTTGAGTATTTTTATTATTTTTGTTTTGATTGGCAAAAAGTGTGCCTCATTCCAAGTACACTTGTGCAGTTTTTACAAAGCCATTTTTAAAAACATTGTGAACAAAATGAAAACTGTTTTTAAATAAAAAATAGCATACTTTTGCTCTCTTTAAACCAGGGATTTTCCAAAGAAAGCCAAGTGGCCCCTACAGGGCTATGAAATAAATTTAGGGGGCCATGGGCAGCAAAGGGGCCATGAGGTCACAATTTGAAACTTACACTGAATATTCTGGGGTGGTGTAAAGAAATGGAAGTTTAAAAATTTTAATGGTGTTTTTAATGAAAGTTTTGAAATTTACACTAGATATTCTAGTGGTGAGGGGGGCCATAGCTTTTTAATGAAAATTTTTTTTAAGTCGGCATTTAAAAAAAAATTGGCAAACTGTGCTTTAAACACTGATAACTTCTAAGATGGTTGAGTCAAAAATTTTAAACTCAGTATTTGGGTAAAGAAACAAAGTAATACGCAATCCATTGTTATAAATAGTTTTATTTTCAAAATAAACTTCCTTTCAACCAAATGACAATTCGAATGGTTAAAAACATAAAAAGTACCTAAAACAAAATAAAGGGCTTAAGTATGCGTGAATATTGCTTGATTCTAACTAAAATGTCAATAAAAACTTAAAATATACTAAACTATAAATAAAAACATAATAAATTTAAAATAATTAAAAATTTTAAATATTAGAATTTTTAATAACATCAAAAAAATTTTAATTCAAGGAAATTTCATGCTTTTCATTCAAAAAGATCAATTTCTGTTACTTTTATTATTCTTTTATGAAAATAAGTTGCATATATTTAAACAAGTATAAGAGAATCTTACTAAACAAAATTTGCAACTAGATTAATAAAAAAACATGAAATTATTTGTCAAGCAACACAAAATGCAGAATATTTTTAGTCTTATAATTAATGTGGTGTACGACACGAATCAAGCCGTACAAAAAATCGAGGTGAACAAAGAAACCTTTTGGTTATCGATTCACTCGACTCGATAACCAAAAGGTTTTTTTGTACACCAGGTCCTTAGACCAAACTTTTTGAGAGCTACTTTATCGTTCAATAAACTATAATACTGTATCTACAGAAGACACATGTTTTCATATGTTGTACAATGAAATAAAACTAAATTCTATGGCTTGAAAAATTTAATAGCAAATTTATTGTGGTAAGCTAAGTGATGAACTTGGTTAGTTTTAGACACTATCGGAAAAGTAACATTTGAACTATATCTAAAAATATCTCTTGATTGCGCAGTGCCTGCTAGCCTGTGAATCTGTTCTTGAACTGCAGATAGTTGTTTTGATGAAAATAATAAATAATCATCGAAACAAGTGCAAGTTTTTGTTGTGTTAGACTGTTGTGTAAACTTTTTTATTAAGGTAAACACTATGATTTTAACAATTTTGAAAAAATTTTTAGTTTTAGTTTCTTCATTTTTCTTTTCCCTTGTTTGACATTTAAAATTTATATTTAAGTGTTAACTGTTCAAAAATATAGGTTTAATCGATCTCATTTAATTTAATTTTTTTTAATCGTTATCTTTCCCATTAACAACCCAGTTGAAGTATGTTGATTTGTTAACACACAGAAAAATTTGTTGGTACAATAAAGGAAGATTACTGTATAATTTGTTTTTATTTAAGTGTTAGTTATTTTTAGTTCTCTCACATGTATGGCCAGAATTCTGGAAAAAAATAGTTTTGAATACTTGACATACATCAGTTTTTTAAATCTTAAAATTTATTGCACAAGCGATTACGTGGTAATTTTCTAGTTAGATTTTTTATATCAATATTTACGATTGATCGAAGACACTTTTACTTCTACCATAAAAACTTACAGTTGTTGCTAAATGCTTCATATTTTATTTTCAATGTTTAAGTTACTTTGGCAAGCGCTGAAAAATAATCAAACAAATAACAAAAATTAACAACCCAAGAGTACAAAAAACTTAAATACTAGTTAGCGGGTTATATCAACATACATATAAAACATTTAAAGCAAGTAATTAAACCAAGTTTATTATAATTTATGTTTATGAATGTTTATGTTGCTAGATGCTAACTGAACACTGAACACTTAATAAACGGTTATTGGTTAACTTGAAGTATAAGACTCAATTAATTTTTTGTAAATAACTGTTAATAAAAATTAAGAGTCTGAATATGACTATTCTTAGTTTATAAAATACTTTTAGATTTTTATTCCTGGAAAAAACGTTAAAAGGTGTCCAAGTGGTGTGCGATTCGATCATCTAAAGGTGTTTTTGTACACTAGGTCCTAATTTGAGTGATTTCATTTTTTCAATCAATAAAAAATGTTATATTGATTATCACAACAGTATAGTAAGAATGTAAAAAATAAAAATAAAATATATTGTAGGGTTTTAGTGTATTTACAAACCTACACTATAAACCATAACAAAAAATAATTACAACTTAAATAAAACTGATGCTAAATAATACTTAAGGCTATTCTATATAAAACTAGACATAACTTGAATAATACTATTGTACTTAAAAACGATTGCAAACACTAAAAAATAAAACGAATCATAAAAGAAAATAAAAAATCCTTATGCTTTATGAATTATTTTGAATGTTATTAAACTTTCTAAATACAATTTAAACTAAATTTATAATCATCTTAGGTGCTTAGGTTCTATTATAGTTTATGGATTCCTATCTAAGGTGCTTTAAACTTTAAACAATTCTGATTTAATAAGTTAATAAACAATGCGAAACTTCTAACTGTACAACGTTCAAACTTTAACAACTATCTAGGTTATCTCTGTAGATAATTGATTAGATTTTTTAATTTTAATAAAAATTTGAAGTTTCTGTACAAATGTGACGTCAATCATATCAAATTACAAGTTCGTAAACATGTTCAATATAATTAATTTTTATAAAATTTTATTAGTAAGAACCGGGGCTATTTTATTAAAAAAATTATGACGGGCTATTTATTTGTTTTAAGTGCTGGGTTCTAGTTTGCGCACGATATATATATTTTCTATTATAATTATCGTGATCGAGTAATTTTTGGTAAGTCTAACTGAATTTAAAGTAAAACGAAGTAGAACTTGTTCGCTATTTAGAACTTCGACTACTAGCAGGTTGTTTTATTACGTAAAAATGAAATCTTTATATGATTTTTTTTACTGTAAATGTTATTCAAGAATTAAGAGTGATCATAAAAAAATAGATTATTTCATATGAAATGTGACAAGCAATATTTTTGTCTTGTACTTTAAAAACTTTGAAAAAATGTGAGCAATAGTGATAAAATAATTTATCTTAAAAGTTTTAAACTGTTTTTGTTAACCAGCAAAATTTTTTTCTACCTTTAAAATATATCAATTTTTATCGTTCAACTTTATCGTACATAGAAACAAAATTTTTTTTTAAAGCTCAAGATTTTAAAGCTATGTATTACTTCTTTAAAACCTCTTGAAAACCTATCATTGAAAAACAAATATAAATAATTATTAAGAATTTATTATTAAAAGTTGAAATTATGAAATTACTTTATATGAAAACTAGCTTCAATATTATTTGAATTTTTATTGAGAAAAAATATATATAGAGTTTGAAAGGAAGACAATAAAAAACTTTTTTTATACACCATAACATATTAAAACCTTCATTACACAAATTAAAAAATTTTTCTTCTTTAAAACTAATTCATTAGATATAAAATTAAACTTATAGTAATTTAAGTATCAAATTTAAGTTTTGTGATCGTAAAACAAACAAGTAAACAACCATAAATAAACCATCAATAACATATTTTTCATCGTTGAAATGTATGTTCATTTCTTGTTTAATCCAAAATCGAAGTGGTTCAAGCAAGGACTTTGAATCGTAACACTGAGAATCTGGTATCGACTCGTTAAGCCTGATGTATTTGCGCCTCGACTTGCTTTAGTGAGCATTCTGGGCTTTGAACAGCCGGATCATTCCCCTTTTCTGTTGCCCATGTTTGTTTGTGCTTACTGTATTCTTTGCCTAATTCCATTCTTTTTCTAGCGAACCAATTATTAACTCTGTTGTATCTACACTTCAGCTTGACGCACAACCAAGTGATCATCTTCTTTTCTGGATACGGATCCAAGTAAAAGAACTCGTTCAACAGTTCTAACTCATCTGTTGTAGAGAATCTTCCTTTTGTTTTAACGGGAAAACGCTCCAAGTATTTATCATCAAATAAAAACTCTTTTTCCAGATCCTTTTTTGCAAGTTGATAGCAGTTTGACTTTTTAGTTTCGCCTTGCACTGAACTGTTGGTCGCTATTAATCTTGAAAACAACTCTTTGACTTCATCCGGACTAATTTTGAGTATTTTAGCAACAGACATCATCAATTGAGAGCTCGGTGTCGGATTGTGCAAACAAAAACCATACAGTTTGTTATTTAAGTTTTCATAAATACTTACAGCAGCTTTATTTTTACTTTTATCTTTAGATTTTTTACTTTTGAACGCTTTTTTCTTAAACGTGTTACTAAAAACAGCATTGGTCTTGTTTTTATCATCAAAGATTTTTTTCATCAATAGCTCTGTATTGCTCCTTATGGGCTTCAGCTCAGGCCAGTTTTTCAAAATTTCATACTTCACCCCATACAAGCGGCTTTTCGATCGCAGCTCTTCATCAGTAGGGTTCAAACAATTCCTGTGGAACGTGTTTAGCTTTTTCTTGAGCTTTATGTACCACTCGTAAATCTCTTCAAAACTCAATTCCGTCCTCTTGACCAAGTGTGTAACTGTGTCGGAAGTGAATTTGGTGTTTTCGTTGAAAGATCTCAAAAGCTCCTGTTCTGATCTCTGCACTCGCAAAAACTTCTCATGGCCGACACCCCACTTTCTCGACCTCTGGTTGGAATACCATTCACTGATCGCGTCCACTGGTATTTGAGTTTTTTTATAAATAATTTGCTTTTCAGAATCACTAGGGTACTGGTTAGCCTCAAAGTATGGAGTCAAGACTCGAACCAGGTAGCTTGAATCTAGGAGTTTCTTTTTGGATGTTTGTAGATCCAAAGGCTTCTCACGAATTGATTCGGTTCTACGTTTGAGTGACGGTTTGCCTACTTCAACTGTCATTTGCTTTTTAGTATCGCCAGGTTCCTTGTTCGTTTTGTAATGTGGAGTAAGCAATAAATCGTGGTAGGAACAATCAAGTAATTTCTTTGTAGTTGTTCGCAAGTCCAAAGGCTTCTGAGAGTTTAAGTCAGCCCCTCTGCTGCTCACTGGTGTATCTAATTGAATCGTCATGTTAGAAAGATCATTAGCAATTCCGCTACTAACAGCTTGTCTGCAAGATGGTGGGAAAATTCCATTGTTATGAAGGCTTGATGTTGACTGACCTGATCGATTTTGACCATTTTCATTAGACATCAGTTGGTCCCCTTTCTTAAGCTGTTTAAGTTTGTTTTGATAGTGCAAGATTTCACTTTTAAGCCCTCTGTTTGATCCTTTTTCACCTTGATTTATTTCCATTTTTTGTACGTTTCTAGTTTTTGTTCAAACGTTTAAAACTATAAAGATACTACAGAAAAGATATTTCTAAGTTTCCAGCTCAAAACTTTGTATTTTTTTTTATTAGCTTAAGTAAGCATTGTATAAATAATAAACAATTTTAGACTATTTTCAAACAACTAAAGATAATACTGGGTTACCACTTACCAGAGAATAAAAAATAATCTTAAAACTAGGTTAAACCATGTAAATTAATTTGTAACAGTTTAGACAGATGCTTAAAAAAACTCAATTATATTTTATTTTATTTTTATTGTTATACTTGCTCTGAAAGCTATCAACAGCATATCTATAAAGACTGAAAAGATATATTAAATATGTGGTTTATATTTTTTGCCATATAAGATATGTAAGTAGTAGAACAGTAGCTCAAAAATAAGCAGCAACTTAAAACTATAAAGTTCATAAGTTGATAACTTGGAGAATGGGTTATGTCTATTTTAATAACTAATAAGTCTTAAAATAATTAAAAATAAAGCTAGAAGCATTTTAAATTTTGACTTAAAAAAAAACAACAACGTAGTACAATAAGCCTTGAAAAAAGGTATTTGAATTACAAAAATAAGCTGCAATAGCTGTTCAACATAAAATTTTTTTATTTAATCAAAACAGTAATTATCAAAACAAAATAATGTTAAAACAATATAAATATAATATAAATTTCAAACTTACTAAACATATTTGAAATTTACTTTAAAGTTAAAATAAAACTTGATAAAAATTCTTAACATTTTGTTTAAGTTTTATAATTACATATTTTGTAAACTTGTATTTGAAAGTTTTTTTTGTGAAGTTTTTATAATTTTCATATAAGCTAAAAACATTAGAATTACAACTAAAATAAAATGGCCATCTAATTCAAGTATAATTAAGAGTATACAGTGTTAAACTAATTTTACAACCAAAATTTAGAAATCGCTAAAATTGTACTTTTACTTTCTAGAAAATACCTATACTAAAAGTTTTGTAATCATCTATTTTGTCTAAAGAGACAATCTAGTCTAAAATACTGTTTATAGCATGGATGGTAATAAAAAAAGCGTACTTTTAGTTGAATTACTTTAAATTACAGTTTTCTATGGTGTAAAACTTTTATTTTTAGTCTTACTTTCATAATAGCTGAAATTACATCTGAATAAAAACCTTTTCTTGGTTTTAAGGAAATTTTAGATTTAAAATTTAGAAAACTAAAACTTACAGTACTTTTCTGCAATATTGTCACTTGGAACTTTCGTTCCATTTACAAAAGTGTTGAACTTTGATAACTCGTTAAGCAAGCTATCAGTTTTTGTTTGTCTTTAGCTAAAGATCTCTCGAGCTTTATAATTAACTTGTCGAATTTCTGCACTTTCATAAAAAATATAATCAAATTAAACGAGTAAAGAAGTTATTTACATAAATGATAATAATATATATAGTAATAATTATTTTTTTCCGTACTTAAATTTCTACTTAGCATAAAAACATTAAACTTATATATAGTAAATCTAAACAAGATAAACAATATCATAAATTGTACATTAAGGTAAAACTTAACTTTTTATTTAAAAAGGCCTACTGAATATTTATTATTTTTTAAAAACTTTTAAGTTATAGTGTAAAATAGAGTTTGTCTTGGACATGACGTGAAGCTGTTCTGGTGTATGACTCGATAACCGAAAGGTTTTTTCGTGCACCAGGTCCTTGGACCAAACGTTTTGAGCGTTTTTTGTTGTTAAATAAACAATATTAATAAAAGAACTCTTCGGAATAAGTACAAAGTAACATTAACTAATAGATACGTTGAAATATAAAATGTAACTTAATAATTAAAAAAACTCCTGTTAAGCAGTGATGCCTAGCTTATAAACATGTACAATGTACATATACTATCACATACTTGTAATTATTATTCAAAAAAAGCAAATTGTTTGGCCTGACTTTAATGTTTACTTATTTACACAGCAGTTTGATTTCTACTATTTGCTTCACTCTTGTTTTACATTTAAATAGTGTAATGTGATTCAAATTAATTCTCAGTGTTCTTCACATTGGTTGCCGACGTTGTTGAAACGAATACTTTTGAATACTGAACTTAATTAGTTTGCAGAAACTTAAAGTGTTACGCTAAAGTAACTATGTGGCAGTAATACTCATAATTTTTTTTTTCAAAATTTAAAGTAATTCTTACACAGTTTAGCCGTGGCACTTCTACGGTAAAAATATACAGCTTTTGTATAACACAGCTGACTTCAAAATAGGTTTATATCGCTAAAGAACTTTAAAGAGTGATGATAGATTATCAATCAATAAAAAAATAAATCAACTTAAGGGTACATAAAACTTTAAATGATTAGAGTGTGAAGTGACGTCAAAAAAAATGTATAAACGAAATTCAATGATACATTTATTGACTGTTTACAGGTTATATATTAAAAAATATATAAAATAACGAAAGACGTTTAAGATATTGGTTATATTTTTAGTCTGTTGTACAAAATAATCAAGGTTAGCAGTAAAATAATGTCGCTGTATCTTCTGTTCACTGCAAACTAAATATATTTTTAATGGTTTAATTGAAATATCAACTCATTTAACTTTTTGTAAATAACTGCAAATTAGAATTAAATATCTGAACTTGGTTATTCTTAGTTTGAAAAATACTTTTAGATTTTTTATTATTTAACTCAAATGTACAATATAAATGTAATAAGTATGCTAAATTTATAATGTATCAACAAAAAATTTAACTAAATCAGTTAAATCAAGGCCTATTCTTAACTGATTTTAAACATAACTAAACATTGAAAGTTATTTTTTATTCTAATTTGTAGAAATTAATAATGTATATGAGCAGTTAATAATGTTAAGTTACTTCATACTTAGGATACAATCAAGTACTTTGTTAACAGAAAGCAATATTTTTACACAAATCAGAGCTAATGCTTAATGCTCATTGCGTTTTCAAAACGTTTATAACTAGTTGCATTTGCACTAAGCAGTAGTTAGTGTATTAAGCTTGTCAACAATTTTATGAAGCTAAAGTTATTTTTCAAATCAATAAATCTGCTAAAAGAGCGATAACAGAAAAGTTGCTTTTTAAGTTTGATTTCTAACGTTTTAAGGAACTATTCAGTAAATATATATTAATTTAAAAAATTAAATTTAGAATGTTATTTAAATTAAACATTATGTATAACAGTTTACAGTTTGTTTTACAGTAATCAGTAGTAATCAGTATTATTGAACAATTTGAATGGTTTTACTCGTCTTATATCAAAAAAACTAGTTTTTTCTTGTTTAAGTTAAACATTTCACACCGGTTGTAGGTTAAATAGATTTAGAAAATATGTTTGTTATGTACACAATAAGTTTCAACTTGTTCAGTTAACAATGTTCTGTTACGGTTTTTTCAAAGTAAAAGTATGTATAGTAATTTTAGAAGATAATTTATATAGATTAACTAACTATTTATTTTTTGAAATTCGGTCAATATTGATGGATTAAACACTATAGTTAGGTTTCTAAACGGTTTGAAATTATCATATGCAAGATGTCAAGTTGGTAAAGTACAAAAAATTTCACATATAAAAACTTTTTGTTTAAATTAGTTATACCTTTCTTTTTCAATACGCGTTTGTTAAATATATTTTTTCATATATAGAATTAAAACAAATTGTAACTAAAACATGTTACATATTTTAAACTTTAAATAGTAACTTAAAAACAATAACTTTATTTAAATAAAAGCAAAAACAACTTTATCAGATTATATACAAAATGACTTTATTAGAATGCATTTTGGATGTTATTTACTATGGAAATCTTAAATGTATGAGTCTTAAAAATATTTTACTTTGTTAGCTGTGTTTTCTGACTTTACTTTTTATTTAACTTTAACCCTAAAATTATTTTATTACGTTGATAAAGGTAAATTTCTTTACATTAGACTCTTAAAATAAAATTCTATGACTAAAAAGATAATTAGATATGTATTCTAAAACATCAATAAAAAACTATTTTGAATGCTCAACTAAAAAAAGTGTGTACTGTTGTAATGCACATGCTAAAATAAGTTGCTTTTAGTTTTAGTAAACATCACAATTCCAAGCCAATTTGAGTTTGAAGTTCAATTCATCTATAACAGCTTTTTAATTTTTTAAAAAAATAGATTTAAGACTTTCGAAAATATTATAGTTATTTAGTTTAGCAGTTAGTTTAAAAAAACTATAATATGTATTATTTAAATGGTTTTTAAACAAAGCAGTTTTTAAGGCTTTCAAGGTTGTTGTTAAATATTTTTAATTCTGTGAAAAAACCTGAATATACTCTATATACTGTTTTTTGTGTAAGATATGTAATCTTTAATTTTTAAAGAAACTTCTATCATGACCTTTAGTTTTTACTTTCTTTGAATGTTCTACAATGTTATAAATTATAATATAACATCTAAATGTATATGAATAATATAAGATTAATTTTAATTTTATAAAGCAATTTCAATACATTAAAAGCATAGGGGGGTCCACCTTGATTTTTACAAGTTGATGTTATTTTATAAAGTTTTATCTGAGATAACAGACATTGTTAACCACTAAGAAACTTTTAAATTATTTTTGAGATATAAGTCATCAAAGTTGGTAACCTCTATAGGTTCCTAATATAAGGCGCAAAACAAAAATACAAAAAAAAATACTATATTAAAAATATATCTTCTCCTTAATTTTTTACAAATCTTTGTCGAATTTTCACAGAAAGTCCATTATTAAATTTAAAAAAGTTTTAATACACGAATATTTTTAAATTTGATGAAGATAAGTTTTATTACAAAATAACCACATATTTTTTTTGTTTTTATATCTAATTTTTTATAACAACATTGAAAGTCCAGGGTTGCCACTTTACTTGGAAACCTGGAATCTGACAATTTAGGCTAAAATAACCTGGAAAAACCTGGAAATTGAGAAATTTTGAAAAAAAAAACCTGGAAAAACCTGGAATTTTTAATACTTTTAACATTTTTATGTGTAAAATTCTGATTTGACACAAATGAATGATCTATCATATAATTAAGATTTTTTGTCATCATCAATTTTTTTTTTTTACTAAAAAACACACTTAAAGTAACTTTACAGTATCTTTTCAATAGTTTTATACTATTTAACACAGTTTCTTAAATAGAAATTAACGTAGAAGTAAAAATAGACCCAAAAATGTGTACTTTTAAAAACCTGGAAGAAATTTGGAAAATCTGAAAAAAAATTTGAAAAAACGTGTAGCAACCCTAAAGTCGTAGAAACAATTAGATGAACATTTTCTGAAAATTTGAAGTCTATAGCTTAAGAAATGAAGGAAAATATAAATTTTTAGTGATTTAATTTACTTACAAGAAAATTGACCCCTAAAAATTTGCGGTCCATACGTTTGTATTACAAACTTTGTACAATAATTAGAATATCTCAAAAGTTAATTAATATTTTTTGATTTTATAAAACTGGCTTGTAGTTTGCACTTTAAGCTTTCATATAAAAGCCAATGTTATTTTTTGTATAACTACAAATTTTGGACCTCCCCTATGCCCTTAAGATAGATTTGATGTTTTTATTATGTTTTTTATCACTTTTGAATATTTATAGTACTTTATAATTTCATTTCATATAAAACTTAAGTGTATTTCTAATAAACAAATAAGTATAATAGACCAAAATTTGTATTCTAAAACCTATTCAATATTTAAATTTTACTTTTGAAGTTTTAGTTTAATTTGGTAAACTTAAAGTTTTCTATTAAAAAAAAGCCCAATAATTGTAGTTCACCATAAAAATGTCATTTTTTATTTAAAATGCTGACCGTTAAAAGATCAAAGAACATAGTGCAACAAAAAAATCTTAAACTATATTTTTATGACAGTGAAAAAAGTAAATTATATGTGTATCTTTACAAGTTTAAATCGTAGTGTAAAACCAATTTATACAAAGTAATTATTATTAAATTTTCTAACCATTCTAATAAAATAATAAATCATAGTCAAAACAAACATAAACTAACAGTTATTGATTAATTCAAATATTTAAGTTTGTTGTAAATAAAAAAAAACTGTTTCTAACAAACTTTTAACAAAAAAATCATTGTTTGATTGAATAAAAATATTGTAAGTGGTTATAATAACTGTGAAACTTGTTTAAGTACTGATAACTATAACATTAAACAAACTTATTCTCCCCAGATCACTTGAGCTAACTTAGGATGGTTTACGATTTTTTAAAAACTCAGGCAGACTAGAGTAGTTAGCCAGACTAAGTTGTAGTTTAAGTAATGTGGATAATTACAGGATAATTTTCGTTGAATGTTTAAAAATACTTAACTGGATTTAAAAAATATTCTAAAATAAATTGTTGTTATTTAAAAAAATGACTTAATATACTTTTGTTTTTTTATTTTTGTTCCTTTGTTGATTTTTTTTCATTGCTACCACTGTTCAATATAACATAAAATTGTTTTACGGGACTTTAAATTAAGATTGAAAATGTCAGCAATGATAATATAGTTTAAATAAGTTAACACAGCTTTAAAGATTTATTTTAATTTAGTTGTTTGTCTTTCACGTTGATTGTAGTACTTTATATTTCTATAACAGTCAACAAAAATGTTGTGAAAATTTACTAATTATTCTCTACGTAAGTTAACTTTATTTCACAGTAAAAGGAAAGTTTAAGGTTTTTAAGCTTTCACTAATGTATTGTTAAGTTTTTATAAAAAGTGGAGTAAGCAAACATTTGACATTGATTTATTTAACTTATTCAGGGTTGCAACAAACTCAAGGTAATCAGAATAATTAAAGATATTTTGAAATTCTAGAAAATCTCAGTATGACTCAGAATAACTCAAGATATTTTGATTTTTTCACTAGGGTGTCCTAGGATAATTTTAAATTTTATTTGATTTTCATGATAGTTTTCAGATTTTTTGAAAATTTTAGGACATATTTTTTTCTAAACTTAGAATGAAATATAGTTGGTCCCAGACATGTTAAAAAGCTCTGCTTTGTTTACTCAAGCGTGAAAATATTAACTTAAAACAAACCAAAAATAAAACACTTCATTGCTGAATTACCATAGTAACTGTTAGCATTTTAACATCTCTGGTTGGTCCAGTTTTGATATTTTGTTATTTCATAAAGCCAATATTATCTAAGAACATGATTTTTGTTGATTTTTAAATGCTTAGTTAAAGTTTTTTTAGATTTTTGGCTAGTTTACTTTTCTTAACAACATCTTATTTTTCGTTAGAAATCAAAAGTTTAAGTTTATTATGATTTTATATTATTTTAAACTGTCTAATTAAAAATAAAGTTAACATTCAAGTTATAAACTATAAATCATTCAGGTGAGTGCTTTATGTGGTTAAGATTAAAGTAAGTCAATTAAAATGATTAAAAAAAGTTCTCAGTGTTTTAAATTATATAAAAAGTTGATCAACAAGACTACATAAGTAGTTTTGGGTTTGGAAGGAAAAAGTTTTTTAAGGATTAAAAAAAAACTCAGGATGACTCAGGGCAGTTGTTTTGATCAGAAGAGTGTCAACCCTGAGTAACTTGCAACATTAAAATAGTTGAAAAGATTATCAATACATTTCAAAAGCAAAAACCTATTTTGAATAAAAATGCAGTTTTTTAAAAGTTGTTTGAACCTCACTCAGGTAAGTTTGATACATACCAGTGTTTGATCACTCAAGCTCTTCTTCTGCTTTAAAAAATAAAAGCTTATAAAGAAGTTCTATAGTTTCATGACCTTTACATTTATGAATTAAGAAATTAAATTCAAAAGTAGAATATATTACTAATAACACTTATTAATGATTGTTTTTATTAGAAAGTTTTTTTACACAAAAAAAAAAACTTGAACTTTAAAGATAAACCTAAGTAATACGGTTAAAAAAATAGTTTGTTCAGCCACCTTTAAGTTTCAAGAAAGAGTTTCAACGACTATATATTAGTATATCTTTTACACATTGTTTTATTTAATAAATGTTTATTTTCTTAGACAGACTTGATAAGTATATTAAGTTTATTAATTTCGTTTAATTTTTTTTATCATTTCAGTTTCAGAAAACTAAAACATCAACTTATAAATGTCAATTATAAAAGAAGGTTACTTTTGGAAGTACTGTGAGTTTGTTTAAAATTAATAATATTTTATCATTTATAGAATCTTATTTTATGTAATATTTAAAGCGAAAATTTCTTATACTAAACTCCTAATAAAATGAATAGTTGATTAATATCATAGGGGTGTAGATAAAACATGTTTTATTTAAATTCACTTAAGTTCTTTTATAGATGTAAAAATTGTTAGTAACTAAAATAGATTGATAATATTTAAAATATAGTTACTTTTGTTTATATGTATATAAATGTGTATATAATTTATATACAACAATGTTTATTTGTTATATATATATTTTTAAACTTAAGCTAAACATCAGTATATTTGTTTACTTTTCTACTATAATAATATCTACTATTCTTCAAAGTTTTTTCTTTCAAAGTTTATTCTTTAATTTAATTTGAACTATTTGCTTTTAAAACAAACATATGTGTAGTAGTAGCTATTTCAAACAGGTAGAGCCTTGTTATTGTTGATAACATTTAATATAATTTTTTTTTAATAATTCAAATTATACAAAGTGCTCAATGTAACATTCATCAAATGTTCAAACAGCAGTTGTTATTTCTGCTTAATACACAGTGAGCACTATAAAAGTTTTTACTATCAACACCCATAGGTTTGTTTTTACTTGTCTAGTTGCTGTTATTGAAATGAAACTATTTAATTTATAGATATATATATATATAACTGTTCAAAATATAGTTTTGATTGTTTGCTAACAAAAGATCCTAGTGAAGTAACTCCACTGTAATATAAATAAAAACAAATTATACAGTAATCTTCCTTTATTCTACCAACAAATGTTTCTGTGTGTCAACGAATCAACACACTTCAACTAGGTTCTGTAAAAAAATAATTACTGTAATGAGAGAATAGAAGCATAGAATAAAGTAGGTGTATACATGTTTTCATTAAAATAAGATATATTCTACAGATAATAGTTATTAATAGGTGAAATACTTAATATTAAATCCGACTGTTATAAAACTATATAATATTTATGATTATTAAGTCTAAAATAAGTAAAGTAAGCTAAATTACACAACAAAACAACAAATTATAATCTAAACAAACAACTCACGTTAATGGGAAAGATAACTGATTCAAAATTTATTGTTGTATGTATATGTTATTTTCCAAGTTTAATTGGAAGCATGTATTCAAATCACAGATAAACCGTGCTTTTTTACCTACTACGCCCAAGAGAGCTAGTAGGTTTTTTACTGCAGGTTTATACTTAGCATATGACTACCTTGTTGTTTTACCTTTTAACTTTCATTATAACACAACTTGATTATTAAATATTTAAAATATCTGTATGGGATATTTAAATTAAACAGCCGACTCCTACTTTACCAATTAATTATTTTATTAATTATAAAATACAATATACATTTAATTTAGTTCATTATGATTTTATGTATGTCGCTGTAAATTAATTATCGGTCAGTACATTGTAAGCCCAATAACAATTTTGTTTTTTTGTGTTTTAATTTTTTTTTTAAGTTTAATTTTTTCATTTTTGATTTTTACATTTGAACTAAATCTGCTTCCTAATTCTATGTAACTTTGATTCAATCATTACAAACATTTAATATACAATATACATGTTACATCGAGTTTCTGTGACTTTTATTGCCTTCACCGTCGTTAAGTTTTATTAAATTTTATTGATTCACTATCTAATGGTTAATGTTTTATTTTTGTTCAAAATAGATTACATAAAAACTAAATTAATGATCATTGCAATACAAATAGTTTAAATAACCACGTTTACATTGTGACGTAATTATTAGTTGCAATAAATGTATTCTTCATTAGTTAACGACAATAAATTTTGAATCAGTTATCTTTCCCATTAACGTGAGTTGTTTGTTTATATTATAATTTGTTGTTTTTTTGTGTAATTTAGCTTACTTTACTTATTTTAGACTCAATAATCATAAATATTATATAGTTTTATAACAGTCGGATTTAATATTAAGTATTTTACCTATTAAAAACTATTATCTGTAGAATATATCTTATTTTAATGAAAACATGTATACACCTACTTTATTCTATGCTTCTATTCTCTCATTACAGTAATTATTTTTTTACAGAACCCAGTTGAAGTGTGTTGATTCGTTGACACACAGAAACATATGTTGGTAGAATAAAGGAAGATTACTGTATAATTTGTTTTTATTTATATATATAATAACATTTATATATATATGTTTAATTCCATCTTAAAAGACATGACATTACTTTAACATGAGAACTTTGAAAACATATTTATCTTTTAAACATTTTTAAGCTCCTCGTTAAGTCAGTTATTATAAAATATTTTTTTCAAATATTGCTTGTCACATTTTTACATGTACCTTTAGGGTAATTAGCTGTTTCTAGTAGTTAAGCAGATGAACCATAACACAGTAACAAAATCTTTGAGCAGTAGTAATCAGCGTTCTCTAAAACCTGTTGGATTTTATTAACAGCCTCATAAAACGTCATTATGTACTTTATTAGCTCTTAATAGAATTAGGGGCTTTAACACATTAGACTTTATATAAACAAAATTTGATTAGGACAATTTGATTTTTTTAAAATAAAAGCTGATTATAGTAGTATTACTTTTATAACTGGATACTATTTACAGTACCAACAATTTTTTCACAGCCCCAGGAGTGTTCAAGTACTGGAAAGAAAGATACTTTTATATAACCACCGGTGGTCTTTTGAGCATATATGATGAACCCAGAGGAGAACGGCTGAAATATATCGATCTTTCCGATAAGACAACGGAGCTGAAGGTTTGTTATGGGTATATAGATTTGTTAAATTTTATAAAGTAAAAATTTTTTGAATAGTTTTTTTGAAAACACAGTTTAATACTGTAAGCGAAGTCTTAATAAAATAATTTGATCATTGTACAAGTATGTTATGCTTCAATTTGTTTCCGAGTACATACAGAAATGTATAGTGTTAGACAGTTACATATCTTATTAAAACTTTATGAATATGAAGCGGAAGATTTTTGTAGTGTACATTTTTAATACTATTAAATTAGTAAAAAGTTTAAAACATATACAAGTTTCTGCCACATAGCAGTATCCAGGGGGCGTAGCGTGGGGAGGGTTGCTGGCGCATGCGTGCCACCCAAAAAAAGAAAAGAAGTAAAAAAAAAGAATGTAATATCTTTATTCTTTATTTTTTCTGTTTAATTTGCCTTTATTCAACTGTGTTTATCTAGTAATCGAAAAGTTAAATAAAATTTGAATACCAATTAGTGACAAGTTAGGGAAGTTACCCAATATACTGATGTGGTGCGCAAGCGAAAGTGCGCACCGATGTTGATGAAAAACTCCATAAGGAAACATTTCATAACTTCATCAACTTCATAAGAATTTAGACTCAAAAAGAACGCAACTAATTAGTGCACCGCAGTAGTATAACCTTATGACAGATTTTTCTACAAAAAGTTTACCAAAATACGTCACGCTTAAAGGAAAATTAAAGTATTTTACAAGTTTATTTTTATGCTACAATAAATGTTAAGACTACTGCTAGTTTTCTGATCTTTATTTTTCTAAACTTACAATAAAAAGCGTGTCGGCTTATGAGAAATAATTTTTTTTTGTGATTTTTATTTTAAACAAATATAACCAGATGAATTAAATTTAAAAAGTATGCTTTTAACTATTTTACAAAGTTGTAATAAATTGTAATAATAGTTATACAGTTAGTCTATTCTAAGTTCTGTGTAACTTTATTTAAATTATGTGCAATGAGGTGTTGTTATCATTTTTGTAATGTATATTAAAGAGATTGATATTTTCTTCGTAAATAAAACAGATACTTTCGTTTTACTGAATATATTCATTTTTAAAGATATAAAGTTTACCGTAAGTAGTAAAAAATATTATTTAGTAAGTTTACATTTGTGCAAGTATAAGTAATTCTAATGAAATTTAAACTTTGTTTTTAATTGTTTAATTTTGTAATGTATAAGTATTTTTTAAAACAGTTACTTCGAACTTGTTTTACTTAATGAATTTTATTTCAATTATATTACTTATAAAAAGATCTTTTTATGGCGAATTACAATAATTTTAATTTAGGGGATTTTTGAGAAAAAAAATTTGCGCACCCCCTTACCAAAATACCACGCTACACCATTAGCAGTATCTCAAACAATATTTTACAAACTTTTATTGTTTGTTAACTTTTAGCCATGTAATAGTTATTTTATACCTTTAAAAAAAGTAATATAATAGTCTGAGAAATAACATTAAAGATTTCAATAAATTAGAAGCAGATTTAGTAGTTCATAAGCGCAAAATAAAACTTTAAAAAAGACTATTATATGTTATATTGTATTTTTCTATTATTCTAAGATATATTTTAATATTTTCATGGTTTGTAGTTATACCAGGGTTGCCACACACTCAGGGAACTCAGGGAATCTCAGAGAATTTTCAAACTGTAGAAAATCTCAGGGAAACTCAGGGAATTTTGCCATTTTTCTTTTAACTCAGGGAAACTCAGGGAAGTTTTGATTTTTTCTCTTAATTTCAGGGAAGTTTTTGAAAATCTCAGGGAAATTTTTTTCTAGATCTAGAATGAGGTTTAGTTAATCCAGTTTCAATATTTTGTTCAAAAGTAGTAATTTTTATTATTTAAGTGGTTATTTAGAATTTTTTTAGCCTTGCGGCTAGTTCTTCAATACTCTCAGTATTAACATTGTAGTTTTTTTAAGTTTTAAATTTATATTTACTTAAGTAAAATCAAACGGTTTAGAGAAATGAAAGTTGTTGTTAACTATTCATTGAAAAGTTCTAATAAACTTTTTATTTTTAGTTACTTATGTAGTTTAAAAAACACTATGTTGTACTATTAGTCTTATTTTTTAAATAATAAAGTTATTTGTTATTTGTTTACAACTACTTGTTTTCAGTAAAAAAAATGAAATGAATACAGATTAGTGTTGTATTACTTTTGTTAAAAAATAGAGGTTAAATTTTGTTTATAAATAATAATTTCAAAAGTAGTAGCAGTAATGGTAATTAATTTTTTAGTGTGAATGTTTTAATATACTTTACAACTTTTTTGCAGATTTAATTTAAAAGCTTTTTTAAGTATTATGAGTAAAGTACAGTTTAAAACCTTGTTTAAAAAAAGTTGGCTTAACCATGAAGACTTCAAAGATTAAACCTTTTAAGATTGAGTTTTTGAAAACAGTTTTTTTCATAAGTTTAATGCAGAAGCATACACATACAACCTTCCTTTTATTATTAAAGAAGAAAAATGAGAATAAGGTATTAATAATTTGTGTTAGAAGAGAAATTTTTTTTTTAAGATTTGAAAAATACTCAAGGAAACTCAGGGAAATTTAAGGTTACTCAGGGAAATTTTTGGTCACTCAGGGAAGATTTTTTGGCTCAAAGAGTGGCAACCCTGTTATAAACTAATATGCTAACTTTTGTATAAACGTTTAAAGTTTGTAACTAAAATGTTTTCCTTAAAAGTATTGATTTTTTTATTCATTTATATCTTAAATATTTATAATCTTATCAAAAAGATTTTTAAGTAATTTTATAAACAAATGAGTACCTTTGATTAACTTTTAAATATCCTTTTAATTTTTAGATGCTTTTTTTTCGCGTCTTTACCATGAAGCTTCCATTAGAACTGTTTTTATTTATAATTTAAAACTACCATATTTAATCTACAATAAATTTAATATTAAGGAAGAAATTCTTAAAATACAAAGGAATATCAAACTGTAAAATCCGTGTTTCAATTTATTCTTAGATATATGTAGATATTTAATTTTAAAATAGCTTCAGTGAAACAATTTTATAAACGAATGGATTTAGATATGTTATTAATATCATGTATTGAAAAACAAATTTCTCACCATCTATAAATGTATGTAAGTTATAAGTGTGTTCTAGATTTAAATTTACGTTTTTTAAGGATGTATAATTTAAAGATGGCTATAGCAAACTACTCAGGCCATAAGCCATTTTAGCTTATAACTATGAAAACTACCCTTTTAGCTTTGAGTATTTATAACACATGAAATTGACACTTATGTTTCAAGTAGTATTTGTTATATTATACTTACAAATTTAGCATTTTAGATCCTTTAAACTCAGGATTCCCACTTCCCTATTAATCCCTATAAGTCCCTATAAATTTGCAATGTTCTAAAAAACCCCTATAAAAATAGAAAAATATGTGAAAATCCCAAGAGATCCCTATAAATTACGTTTTTTGCCTTAAATTTTTTTTTCTTACCTGATTTAAATTTGAAATCCAAAATAGCAACACCGCGTTGTGAAAAAACACAAAAGTTTGTTTAATAATTTTTTGC
>NW_028139374.1:41533-93206 GCF_965202585.1 Thalia democratica | reverse complement strand
TTTTTTTCTTTCTATAGACAATGTTAGTTTAATCGGTTTATTTTCTTTTTGTCACTACGAATTTTGTATTTTCACAAAAATGTGACTTTAACCGTTTTTTCTGAATTTAAAACTAAACCGTTGTGTGTCAACATATAGTTAGATTAATTTAGTATCTTACCTTGATGATTAAAAATTCCTGTAATTTTTTTTTTATAAAAATGCTGGTACTAGTTGTAACAATTTAAACTAATTTCAACTAAGATTTTTCATTAATACAAATATATGCTTTCATTATATATTTTTATTTATTACTGCTTTTATGAAAGACATTAAATTTAGAAACAGTAAGCTTTTTTTATTTAAATTCTAAAAAAAGCAATGCTAGTATTTTATCAATTCGTGTTGTAATTGTTCTTAGTTTTGTAAAAGGTAAAAAAGAAATAGGCTTACTATAATTTCCCCTTTAAACTTAAAACTTAAATAATGATCATATAAATTTACGAGAGGAAGCATTGTAAATTAAAAGAGTTGTTAAATAAATTAAATGTTGATTTTGATGATTTTAGTGACGTGGCTATTTAATATCACAAAATCAGACTTCATTAAAATTATAAATAATATATTTTAGTACATTAGATAAGGATGAGAATTTTTGATTGAATAATTTTGTTTTAATCGTTTTTGGGTTTTTCAATGACTATATTATAGTTTTTTAAGCTACATTTTTTTAAACACTTAAAATATTGTCAACATTTTAAAATTTTGTTTTACCTTATTCGAGTTTAACATTAAAACATTTATTTCTACAGTTAAAAAATATATGTTTATTAAATTAAGTAGAAGGTTATTTTTTACAAATAAAATAAAATAAAATAGAGTTTAACTTTATTTAAACATCATTTGTATCTAACAGTGATCAATGATGTTTATTTCCTAAATATCTTGCTTCAATAGATTGATATAATAACCACCTAATCAAAATTAGTTAGTACTAACTGGTAGTATAAGTTTCTAAGCTGAATTGATATAAGCTACACAACATATTTATTACTTAAACCGTTTTTTCTAAAATTTTGTTTATATCATAACTAAAACTATTTAATTTGGTTTTTGAATTTTTCTCTAACTCAATTTAATTTCAAAAGCAGTTGTAATAACAAATGACACTAATAAACTAAATTGAAATTACTAAAAACTTCAGTTGCAGGTAATCTAAAGTAATTTAAAAAGTATAAACTAATTTAAAGTAATTGTGCTGTTACTCGCAATGTGTAGCTAACTTACTCTCAAAATTTTACATAGAATACTAACTATATATTTTTTAAACTAATTTTATTAAGTTCACATGGGTGAAATAAGCACAAAATTGTACAAGAGTCATATAGTATTGTATCTTGTATATTTAAAATGAACATATCAAAAAGGTTTAAAAATTTACTTGTGTGTCCGTTTTGTGAGTCCAAAAAATTATTTAATATTTATTAAAACAAAAATTATGTTTTTTTTAAATTATTTTTTAAACTTATAATTGTTAACACAAGTTTTAACGCTATTTCGGTAGAATTTAAATAAAAAACTCTAGAAAAACGAAATCGCTCCATACTTAATGTAGTAACTATAGAACTAAAGTATATTAAGTGTATGAAATAACATATCTTTTTATTAAAAACATCTTTGTATACATAAATAAAACATAGTACTGAAATATAAATGTCAGTTTTATGTTATAAATTTTTATTTAAAATGACTAAACCAGCAAGCTATTGCAAATTTTTTTTATTATACTTATGAATAAAATCAAAAGATTTTACGTGACTGATATAGACCGAAAATAAAAAGTTAGTAATACAAAATTGTCTTAAACTTATATTGAAACTAAAGTAAAGCAATCTTTAAAATTTCCGTTAGTTTTGAGTTCTCTTCGTGACGTCATAAATAATTTCCAGTGATAAAACGCTTCTTCTTTTTCTATTTGAACAAAATGCATACTTTCATTACAGTTATTGAACATTAGATTTATCTTGTTTCTTTTTTGTACAGCCTGCACCGGCTGTAAAATTATCTGCTATTATATTTCTTCTTTTGAAAATAAAACTTGGCAAAGGTACTTTATATATGGTGCATATATAAATGTATGTTTAAGAATTTTTCTCAGTGCAGGAAAATACGAGTTTAAAAAAATTTCGTTGGAAATGAAGTAACGGTCAGTTTCATATTTAGTTTATCTTTTAATGCATAAACTTTCAATAACTTTTTTTTTGTGGAATTTAAATAACTTAACAAAGTACAATTCGTAAACATTAAGTATTGTACAAGTATAATACTTACAAAAATGATCAGTAAAAATATGTTATGGTTTTTGAAAATAAAAGCTTACCAACTAACACAAATTGTGTAGAAACTATGTTTTTAAACTACCAAAAGAATTTAAGTTTAAATGTTTTATACAGTGACAACTTTTTAATAAGTTTTGTTAACGCACTCTTCTTATTAGTACTAAAATTCGCTTTTTGTCACATTTTTGTCTACGGATTACTGATATGTATCAAATTAGTATACTGGTAAGATAGTTGTAATTACGATTTTTTGTTTAACATTGTTTTTTAATTGGATAGTCTAATTTAAAACCATACATATATTAATGAAACAAGTTTATCAAAAAGTATTTGTTAAAATGTTCTTATATTTGATGTCATAAACCAGTTTTGTTTTAATCGTTAAGATATTGCAATTGACATAGTTATTGTTAAAATAAAATTAAAGCATTACTCTTGAACATTATAGTATGCAACAAAAAATTGTTTTTATATATTACGCGGTGTTTTCCTAAATCTGTGCAAATTAAACATCAGTTTTTTACTATTTAAAACACGTTTTGTCTTGACACAAATAATTACATTAGCTAATTCGACTTTTTGGTAGCAGCCGTTACAACTAATTTTAACAACTTGTATTGCATACCATGTAATAAGAAATAAATCGATCAAAAATATTTACGGCACAATGCCGTTTAAAAATTGACAGGGTGTAAGTGACGGGTCTACATGCAAAATACCTTTATATATATACGTTTGAATAATGCGAGCGTTTGCCAGTTTTTAAATATTACGTCACGAATGGTCTAATTAACCTAAAGTTTAAAACAGTTACTTCTTAAGTAAGATAATTTTAAAATTAAATTCCTTAATAACGAAGTGTTTCAAGTTACAAATATATAGAAGTCGCATTTACTTAGGTGTTTAATTAGTTACTTAGTGGTTTCTTTTGGTCTTAAATTTATTATTTACTTTAAAATTTATTTTAGTTAAAAGCTTTTAACAATGTTTAAATGTGTACATTAGTGTTTCTTTTTTTAGAATTAAAAACAAGCTTATTTTCGACAAATAACACTAATTCACTGTTATTACAATTAATACAAACAATTTGCATTGCATATTTATGCATATAAAAGTTTTAATTGAGTCATATGTGCGGCGCAATGCCGTTAAAAAAGTTAAATTTATTCTTAGTAAAATTATAAAATTTCTACAATTTAAATAGAAAATGTTTGAGGATTTTCTATTTATAAAAGACCTTTATTAAAATCACATTTTACTTAGGTTCTTAAATAATTAATTAGCTGTTTCTAATCGTTTCTTTAATTTTTTGACTTAAAATTTACTTTAATTAAATTTTTTAATAATGTATTATATATATAAATCATTAATTTCTAAATTTTGGAAGCTAGTACAATATTACATTATAACAGTCATATTTCTTTTGTGAAAAACAAAACTTTATTGTATTGAACTTTAACAATTTACTTTAAAATTGTATTTAACTAACTTCTTTTTTAATATGTACACAAAGTAGTGTTACCGGTTTAAAATAATTTGTTATCAAATGCTTTTGAAAAACAACTATTTTACTACAAACATTTGTGGTTTATTAACTCTTTTTATAACTAAATATAAATCTATACTTCAAAAAATCGAAAGTTAAGTAAAAGTTATTTTTTATTATCTAAATTTAATTTTAGGTAAATAAGTTTAATTATTTTTCTTTTTTGTATTACTAGAAAGTTTTCAAAAAAAAAACAAAAGATAACTTTTTTATTGAATAATTCAAACATACAGTTGATATATATAGTAAATTTTTAGTATGTGTACATGAGTATATTTGTAAAGCTAAATGTTTATTTCTTATAAACGTTAGTTTCTATAATAATTGTTTTTTAATAATATATTTAGATTTAAATAAAAATTTACAAATACTTTTATTGTAATTTTTCTCAAATAACTAATATAGTTAAACTTTCTTTTTCATAGTTTGCTCCTAAAAATAAATAGATTTAACAACGGTTAAACTTGAAAACTATGAAGAAAAAACAATAAAAAAATCCTTTTTAATTCGTTTATTTGAACAACTGTTAAGAGAAATCTTAAATAAATAAAATAATAATAATTTAATTACCTACCAAGATTAACTAAACTCGAATGAATTCTAATTTTTCTTATAAAAAATATATAATTGCAACTTTAGCCTCTTACATACGTTTTTTTTATTTACACCAGCAGTACTTAGGTGCACCAATACAAAACTGCTTTAACTATTATAAGTTTTAATTACTTTACTGCAGTTTCGTTTTTATTACTTAGAACAAGCTAAAGAATTAACAAGTCGATAACGGTTTTATGTATCCTTTTGATATAAACAGTTAATTTACGATAGTTTGACTACTACGTCACTAAAGTCATAAAATTATTTTTGCTATTTATACTTTCGCGTCGAATAACAAAAAATTTCAAGAAATCGCATAAATTATATGCACCTTTAAAAATTAGTACTTTGCGTTTAAGCGAAGAACTTTATTTAAAATTTTCTATGTTCAAAAAATGTTGGTTTATACTGACTTTTAAGTGTTATCGAAATTTTTTTATTTTTTTGTACTATAACATTATTTGTTTAAGGCCTAATTAGATTATATGTTATTAAAAACATCTTATTTTGGTTTAGAATATAAATAAATAGTATAGGGTTGTTTTTCAAAAAGTAAAGAAAAAGAATATTTTAAATACTTTATAAAAGAGAAAGTGTTTAGTTAGTAAATAAATATAAGATTTTAGTTCTAGGATATTCTAAAAGTCAAAAAAAAAAAAGCTTTACTAAGCTTATTGTAAATGAAGTTACATTTTTTTCGATGTTGTATATGAGGAAACTTTCAGTTTATTTGTATAGCTTTTATAATCGTGTTGTAATCAGTGAAAATTAAAAAAATATTTATTTAAACATCAAATGTTTAAACCACTCATAAAATAGCTTAATTAGTTACACGATAAGGTAGTAAAGAGATAAAATATATTTTTTTATTTATTTTACTGCTTTTTTAAAATACATGTAGTAATAATTTTTTTAAAGTTTTTTAACAAATTTTTGATTGTATTGAATTAAAAGTAAATATATGTTAAATTAAATTTTTAAACTTTTAAGTTTTGTTAGAGTTAATTTAAATCACAATATGCACTGATAACTATTTCAAAAATAAATAATAAAATAAATTCAAAATTTTTAATTTATCTTAAACTAGTTACACTTGACAATACACAAACAGAATTAAATACTTTTTTATGAAGGAAAAATTAATTTTGTTCATAAATGTTTAATTTTTTTAATGTCTTTAGATTCAAGTTGCTCTCCTAAGTCTTCAGAAATAAATACTGTTAATTTATCCTTAAGTAGTAAGTCAAAATTATTTTTTAACTGTTATTGATACTAACCTATATTATAAAGATACTACTTTAGTACTTCACCTTAAAATATACTGTTTTATTTTTCAATTTAAAGTTTTGAAGTTTTTCTTATATTTTTCGACAACAAACTTTAATAAAAACATATTTATTCAGTATCATCTTTTTTTTATGAATTTTTAAAGTAATAAAAAAAAGAAAATAATAATTTCATAATTTTTATTTAAAATTTCTAGTAAATACCTTATAAAAATTGAAAGTATTGTATTTTCAAAGACTATGGCTATACTTTGATTACACATATTTAAAAACATCTCTTACTTTTACTTTTTATAAGATCATTTACAGATATTACTTAGTTTTATCTAGTGAAAATTTATAAGAAAAAAAATTACTCAAACTTTTTTTTAATTAACTATTTTTATTAAAATAACAAATGAAAGTAGAAAATTTCTCTTTAAGGCTTAACACCTTTCAAAAATAAGAGAGCTTTAAAGGTATAAAAGTTATGTGATTACATTTTCTTTTATTTATATATTGTGACTTGCTTACGATAGTTTGTGGTTATTATTGTTAAGATTTAAAAAAAATATTTTTAATTTAAAACTAATTAATATAGAGTTTTAGTTTTATAATTTTTATGTTCATTGTTTATAGAAGTACATAAAGACTTTAAACAGTTCTACTAAAATATTATTATAATCTGTAGTCTAAAAAAAAACGTTTCGTTGATTTGACATAGTGTAAAAAAAAACTATGTTAATAAATGCTTTATTAAATTAAAAAAACTATAGTTTTTTGTTTTATCACAAAGTAATTTAAAAAAAAGATAATCAATGTTTTATAAATTTGCACTAAAATTTATATAAACTCTACTAATACTAAGAGTATATTTAGTGAAACAAAACCTCATGAAGAACATTTATATTTTTTAATTTAATAGTTTAGTGTGTATAAGAAGTATTAGGTTTTATGTTGTACAAATACTACAAATTATTTGCGTTTAAGATGTCTGTTTAGTTGTAATTTAACAAAATAGTAAACTTTATTTTTAACCTGTATTTCATCTTACCTACTAACTCTTATTTTTCTTTTAATTGTTTCAAAATAATGTCTAAATAAAGTAGTATTTAGTATAAGTTAAATTTGTATATAAAGTTTAATTCAATAGTAATTTTTTCATATTGTCAAAATACTTTGTACGAAAACTTACAACAAGTTTTAAATAAATAACGGGTGAAAGCATTTAGTTTGAATTGAACAATAAAAATAATAACAAAATAATTAATAACTAAATAAAAACAAAATAATTTATGACTGAGTTAAGTCTACTAAAAAAAAGGATTTTTTCAAATTGTAAGTTAATCAAATCTTAAAGTTTTAAAAAGCAATCTTAAGTAATAAGTTTTTTAAGAAAATCAAAGCCTATACAATTTAATTAAGAAAATTAAAAATTATTTTTACATTTTTTGTTCATTTACACAGAACTAGATTTTGCAGTTTGTTTTGTTTTTTTATTTTCATTTTAAGAATGTAACTAATTTTTTTTGTGTAATACATTTTAATACTTTACAGTACTTTTAAACTTTAATTTAATCTACTAATGAAGTTATTTTACTCAGCCATGTGTAAGTTTAACTACTTTTCTTCTTTCGACGTCAATTATTTAAGCACCATTAAACACAAATTTGTCATTTTTAAAAACGTTAACTAATTTGACTGACTTAGATTGTTATTTAAAATTAAAGTTTATTGTTTATACGATTGCTTAAATATTTTTCTTGAATCACGTTTAAAATAATGTTTTACTGTTAAATATGTGTGTTCTTTGAAAATACTTGTCAAACCTATCATATTACATAATAGTTTTGTACCAAATAAATTATTGGTTTTGCATTTAAAAAAGTTTTATAATAAAATAATAAATTTTCGTTTTGTCATTTCCACATTCCACGTTTTGATTATCAATTTTTTTTTAATGTACCATATGTTTATTTTGTATTTTACTAAGTTTTTTGAAACATTTTGATCATTTAGTAAAAAGCCGATGTTGTTTATTTTATTTTAAGTACAATTTTAGACTTTATTAGTTTTTTTTTGTTAGTATTAGACCTTAACATATTATTACAGAAACCAACTATATATAATCTGTAGAAAAGTTATAACTTAGTAAAGTTGAAGAACTTTTGTTGAAAAACAAAAAAAATGTGTTAAAAAAAAAAATTAGTTATAAGTAGGATAAAATGTTTTGTATTGAATAAATAATAAGTACGTAGAACTTTTGTAAAATTATAACTATTTTGAACTTTTTTATGTGTATTGCTTCAACTTTATAACAAATTAAATAATTTTATAAAAATTTGGCTAATGTTTTAAAAAAAAGAAGTGTCATTTTAATACCATTAAACTTCTTCTATAAACTTATTTAAGTACATATACTTTTTTTCCATTAAAACACAATAAAAAAGTAAAAAATAAATTTATTCAAATTTTATTAGTTTTTTAGACTTAAAATTAACGATTAATGTTTTTTTAATAGCTCAACTTGTTTTTCACAATCTCTTAGTAATCACAAGTAATCTCGTTTGTGTACTTAATGAAATTATTTACTGTTTTTTTTTTATGACATGAGAAACAATTTACTTACAACTTTTAATCTACAAAGTAAAAAATGTTTTATTAGTTTCACAACAATTTTGAAATCTTTAATGTATCAATTTTAAAACTTGACTTGCATATTTATCTGTTTACATGACGTACTTATTTACATCGAAAAAATGACTCTTAAAACGTGTTTTTCGATGACATACTAATTTTTGTATTTTGTGCTTATTTATTTAAATTTAAAACTAGTACTGTTAGTTCTTTTCTTAAAATACAGAAAACAAATAGCAACAATATCACTGTAAATATATGCTTACATTGAAATTAGACATAAGTTGCACAGTAATATTACATCTTTAAAAGTAAAACTGGTACTCATAAAAGTTTTAAACACTGAAACAAGTTCCATAAATAATTATTTATATGTAAACTATTTAAATAAAATGAATTTTACAATAGAGTTCAACAGAAAAGTTTAGTTCACTCTGAATGGTGAACTCTAAGCAAAGAATTACTTAGTTACAAAACAAATTACTAAAATTGTGTTGTTTGAAATTTAACTTGAGATAACTAATATCAAGTTGAATATGTAAATACTTTTTTTTTATTAATATTTTCTAGGACAACTACTATAAAGCAATTCATAATTTTACAACTACTTTCAATAAGTAAGTAAAATTTTTAGTATACATTTGTGTTGCTTAAGTATGTTGCTATATTCTAAGTTATTTTATATCAAAAAAAAGTAGATTATAAAGTTGCGATTTATTATTCAAAAACACATGTATAAACAATCTAGATTAACATAGTAATATAGAAGCATAGATAAATATAGTTATTAGAAAGTTATTTTTCACAATATATATTAAATGTTATTAAAAAATGTTTGGTATGTTTGAAATATTGGTTACAATAATTGCTGATGAGTCAAAAAAAAATCAACAAGTAGAAATATCAAAACTGTAAACAATTATCGTTTTTAGTTAAGTAACGCTGAAGCATAGCATTTTTATGAACAAAGCATTTTTAAATCTTTTATAAATATAAAAAGGATAGTAGGTACAAAACGAAGATTAAGAAATTTGAAAAATATGAAGTAATTATTTTTAAACTATTCAAACTGTTAACAAACATATTACATTTATTATCATTATGAAGTTTTAAAAACTGTTAAAAAATTAACTCTAGCAATAGTACTAAAACAAAAACTGTTCACTATTTAGTATGTGCACTTAAACAGTAAATAAATGTAATTTAAATTACATTATATATTTTCTTACAACTAAAGATTTTTTTTCTACAAACATGTAGCATTAAGATAACAAAAATCTATTTCTGATTAATTGTATCTTTAGTATACACAAAATAAAACTTTTTTTTTTGCAAAATTTTGAGTAATTCTAAAAGCAAGAAAAAAATTGAAGGTATTTTAAACGATCAAAAAAAACTTTGATTTAAAAAAAACAAAAATTTTTAGACATATTTATTCAAATACTAACTTTCATCAGATTCAACAATAGAAAACTAACAAAATTTATAGCATATATGCTAAAATATTACTTAGTTGGACAATAAAACGCTCAAAACGTTTTACATAAATATAAGTTTTAATAAAGATTGAAAATAATTAGAGTACTTTTTTCAATTAACACAATCATATAGATAAAAAAAGCTGTCATTTTTGAGTTGGTTTAAAAAAATTTGAATATTCACAAATATAAATATAGTTGTAGTTGACAACTACAACAAACACTAGCAATCATTAACAACTATATAAATCTTAAGAACTGATCTAGTAAGGCTAGTTAAATGCAAGTTTCTTAATTTGAACGGCAGAAAGCCGTAAACAAAGTTTTAAGTTTTTAACTAAAAAAAAACTAACTCTTCTACAAAAGTAAAGTTCAGTTACGTTTAACATTTTTATACATTGTTTCAAACTTAAAACCAATAAAATTCACGGTGTTATCACTGTGATAACATTCTTAAAGCTATTAAGTTAGTTAGTAATACAAAATCGAATTCGGCTTAACTTTATATTATCATAGTTTTATATGGTAAAAATGCAGTTAAGTTTTAAAAACGTTTGTAAAGTTTATTTAAATTTATAAGTTTGTTAGCGTTTGACTAACACATTTAAGTCTTTTTAATTACAAGGCTTAGGGATATAACGTCGTTTTAAAATATTAAGAGTTGTATAGACTGTCGATAAAATAAAAACTGTTATTAGATTAGACACAGATTATCTGAAAGGTGAGTGTTGGTGTGCGACGTTATGTCGTTCAAATAAAAGTCGAGAAATGTTTCAAGTTTACCTTCCGATTTAAAACAGCTTTTGTATATATGATGAAATATGTTTCCTCTAGTTTGTGGTGCAGGTTTTAAAAGTTACAATGTAGAATTTTGCAACTGGTATAACTTTTGAAAAATCGAAATTTTAATAAACACTCATGTAAGATATTTGATAAATTTTTACGTATTTTTGGTTTTATTAAAAACTGCTATGATAAGTTATAGATTAAAACTAGTTTGTACAAAGTTATTTACAGTTCCTTATTTTTTTTTAATTCACCATTATGCATAGTGAATTTAAAATTTATCTAGTAATTTGCTTTAAAATATTTTTAAACTACTTTATAGAAATTTTTATTTTCATTTTTTTATATCTTCATTTCTTTATTTAAAACTGTAGTTTTTTAATTGAAAATTAGTAAAGTAAACATTATTTCTTAAGTAGAAAAAAAAACTATAATCTCCAGTTCAAAAAAACAACTTCTGAAACAGTATTTAAACAAAAAAGTTGTACAAGTTTATGAAATTGTTGTTTATTAGTTTGCCTGTAACAATTTTTATCTTTTTAAAGTAATATCTTACTATTAGACAAAAATATTTAAAACCTTTTAAAATATATAAGTTGCTCTCATAATTTCAACTTTTTTTGAACAATATGTTTTAAAGTATATGTAGATTTTTTTTAATTTTAACTTAAAGGGTATAAAGGTAAAACTCGAATATTTTATCATTTAAATGTAATGTCAAGTTGTTTTGTTCGAAAACTATTTCCATTTACCTTATACTAGTGCTACTGATCATTGGTCTGCTCGCTCAATTAAGTAAAAGTATTTAGTTAATTGCAAAGCTTTAATCACTTTTAAACGACTTAAGACAGTTAGTTTAGCATCATTATTCAAGTTCGATATCATTAAAGTTTAAACTGCTATTTCTAAAAAATTCTGCATTGATAAACTTAAATTTAACTACATTTTAGTGTAATTTTAAAAACATGAAACATTAAAAACTAACCTTGTTTCATAAAGTATTTTTATTTTAGTAAACCAAGTCAAAAATAAAATATTTGAGTGCGTTGAATAATAAATCGATTTGTTATATCAATTTAATGAAAGTTTAATTAGTATATAGATATTATAACAACATTTCAAAAATATAAATTACAGTAATAATGGTGTTTCTTAAATGTTTAAAGTTATTTTATATAAATTTAAAAACCATTTTTAATTAACCAAATATCTACTATATTTCTTTTATGTTTTTTTGTATATTTTAAATTATTGTTGACTTCAAACCAAAATCTAAAATATTTATTTTTAGTTTTACAGTTATTTAGTGTTTTTTTATATAAGCTTTCATGTTTGTTTATAAAGTTTTAAACAACAACTACAAGATGAAAATTAGTAAAAATTTTACTTTTTAGAAATATTAAAATTTCGCAACTTATTTACACAACTTGCGTAGTAAAAATAATCACAAACGATAGCAAACAAATTAATAAATAATAACGACAGGAACATGTATATATCTATTGCGGGCAACACGGTAAGATTTTTTAAACGGCACAGAGCCGTTCACAAACTTTATCACAAATCAACAAGTTTTTATAGTATGTTGAATTCTCAACATTAACAGTGGTGTATACTTTTGTTTATTTAAAAATAAATATAATACTATAAAATATAATAAAATGTTTTACAAAAGTTTAGCATTATGTTTTTTTATTAAACCAAATAGTTCAACATGAAATCTAGGGTTTGGTTAAACGTTTTAGTTGTTTTATTTGTCTTATGGTTTTAAAGTATTTTAAAAAACATTTGACGTATTTTAATGTTAAAAAACTAGTTATTTGTATTGCACAATAGTTGTTCTGAATGACTCGAACACCTATAGAGAGAAAACAAACTTTGTTCTGTATTATAGTTTATTTAACTTGTTAAAGATTTCAAACAGTTTAGTGTTTTATAATTATCTACTTAACAAACTCTAGTTTACTATTATGTATATGTACTGTATATCTAATATTTAAAAAATCTTCAAAGTTGTATATTTATACCTAAAACTAATTTGTTAAAATTAATTCAAAAAATTGATATTTTTAGAGTTTTTTTACAGGTCTTTTATAGAATTAGTTTTTAAGTTTTTTTATAAAATTTCAAATGATATGTTGATAATATGACAAAAAATACTTATTTTATAAAACTTTGCTATTGACTGTCAACAGACTTGCATAAAACCCTTAACTACAAACGTTTAGATTCAGATTAATAATTGTAATAAAAATACGTTTTACAAACCGTTATACAATAATTTTGTTTGCTGATTTAGCTGAAATTCTTGAAACAGCTTAGCATTGTTTACTAACTTAATATAAAATTTATGTTTTCTTTTCAAAAATACTACACTTTTTGATTTGTGATTTTATATGTTAAAAACAGTTTTAAAATTGTTTTGCTAAAAACTATATAATAAAGCTTTTACATTATTTTTTATGAAACTTGTTACTTACTCGACTAATAAAATAAATCTATTTAGAGTTATGAGTGATACTTAGATAATTTTTCTTTGCTAATTTGATAAGTAAAGTACTTTAAAGCAACTTACTGACAATCTAGTACGTTTATAAAAACACTTTGTTTAGCAACAAAATTTACTGTAAAGCTTAAAGTTATTTATGGGTATTACCTGTTTCAATAATAATTCGTATGAATTTAGAACATATACTTTACACTTTCACAGTTTATGAAGGATGGCTTTTAGTTTTTTATGTTTTTATATCAGAAACATAGTGAATAAGTTTTGTAGAATTTTAGTTTTATTTTTGCATTAACAATTACCTTTTAATTTAGTTTAAATTAGCAAATTTAAAAAGCTTTCTAAAAAACAAATTATTTAGCTTCTTTATATGAAAATTGAATGACGTTTAGACATAAAAAACTAACTTACTTAAAGTATTTTTCTTTATAAAATAACTCTCTCAAATAAATCAATCAATCATTTTAAGGAAAACAACTAGAAAATTTTTTGAATTTTATCATAATTACATAATGTGAACAATAGAAAAGTTTTAAATATTTTGATAAACTATCTAAATGCTGTTTTATGCGGTTTTAAAATATTCAATCATTCAGCTGTACTTAAGTTAAAATCAAGTAAAACTTTTCTATTATGAATATAGTGTATGAGTATTTGTCATTTTTAAATTCTTTACACAAGCAACATATTTTTCTTTGTAAACTTTTAAGTATGTATGTCTACAAACAAAAACTTTGTAGTTTAAAAATGTTTTTACTATATAATATTGTATACTTCAGACTGTTTTAAACATTTAGTATAACATTTTTATTTCAACGTAGATAAAACTAAATAAAAACGTCATAATTTTCATTGTGTTAAACTTTTTGTCGTTAAATATAAAACAGGATAGATATTGTAATGACACTGCAAAATTCCTTGCATTGTCATTGTTTTGAGTTAGATATGCTTCATTGCACGTGCCAATGAGAATCATCTGACGTGTTTCAAACTAATTCTGATGCAACTAAACATCAGAAAATGACCATCAGTTGATTTGTAAGCAGTTGGTTAGTTTGGTGTGCAGCTGGAAACAACAACTATCTTGAACTGATTTGTGATTGTGTATTGTAAGTATTGTTTTGTTTTAAAAGTGAATATTTTAACTGGTATTTAATTGTTTAAATATTTAAGCCAGGTTTATAGTTAATAGTTTAATCTTTTACAGTTTCTTCTTTACTAAAAGTTTTATTAATTTTTTAGTTTATTTTTAAAAGTCTTTTAAATAGTTTTAAATAGCTTGTAGTTTCTAAAAAGTTTGTCATAGTAATTTATAGTTTTGTATATGCTATTATTTCTTGTTGTGTTTTATATAAAAGATTCATCACTTAAAACTGTCTGTCTGATTTATATAAAGTAGCCTAGAGTAACATTAAGTAGTGTATAGTTATTATATCCAACTCAAATAATATAAATGAGAACTATGAACAAAAAGGTCAGGTTGACTATCTGCCCACAGTAAGTCAACTTGACCCAACTGAGGCTTTAGATGTTGGGCCACCAAACAAAACTAAATAAAAACGTCATAATTTTCATTATGTTAAACGTTTTGTCGTTAAATATAAAAAAGGATTAATATATTTCTAATTATTTGAAATTTAAAATATTAGTAATTCTATACTAACTTATCACCTTGTAACTTAACTCTTTACTAACAAACCACTGTTTTTGTTAAAAATTCTTTTTTTGTTTGTTTGTATAACTCTAGTAAACTAAAATTTTTGAATATTGAACTAAAACCTCAACTCATACATTGCTCCTAGCTAAAAACAAAACTGTTTCAGACTATTTTTTTTAGTTTTAAAATCAATATGATTTTTTATCTATTTATTTTTCAGTTCTTAAACTTGTCTTCAATCGTAAATCAAAAAGTGGTAACATTTAAAGAATGTCTTTATTTAAAATAACGTTAATCATTTTGTTTCATTCAAATGAAAACTTTTAGACATACTACTCGCTTTAAAAAGGTACCCAATAAAATTATAAATTCAATTAAAAGTTTAAAGGTAAATTTTTAGCAAATTTTTATTGATAACTTTCTTCTCTGAACTGCATTACGCAATATAATGACATCATTAATGTTACTAGATGTGTTTTGTGCTATTTATCGCTTATTGACTTACCATAAGTTTAAACTTTAAATTAAAAATGATACTTTGTTTTTTCGTTATAAGAAAAATGTACATCAATTTCATAGAATTTCAAAAAAAGTTTAATAATAAAGGAAAGTTTTTTATTTAAAGCTATAACTATATACTATGCGGTAATTAAAAAAAAACATTAATAAAAAAAGATACAAAATCAACTTACTTGAAAAAAGATGCTTCTTCGTAACTAGTTTTATTATATTTGAATAATTTATCAAAAAAAAATACATAAAAAGAAAACTTACTCTTAAATAGTTTAAGCCAGTATTTATTTCATTAACAATTTGAGATGTTTTATGCCATCGAATATAAACAATAAACTTCACCGCACGATCAACAACAACACCAACCGAGACAATCCTACGACCAGTTTCGTCCTAATTAGGACTCAACAGGCAGGAACAGTCGCGAGAAACCGCTGTTGTGGTCTAACCAAGCGGGCTTAGGTACGAATTACTGAAGCGACCGTTTGTGGTTAATTTATCGGATTTTACTGTCTATTTACAGACTTAGTAGCAATATTTTTTATTTAAATATTTGATTTGAAATCTTAAAAAATACTCATAGAGAATAAAATAATCATCAAAATAAACTTCAAAAGTAAAATGGTTTATACCAAATTACATTTTCTATAAATAACAGAAAGTAAAACTGTTATAGTAAACTTCCAAACCTTTTCAGTCTACCGAGAGCTTGTTACAAGATTGTCCACTTTGGATCAAAAAGTTTTCGTCATAAAATCATTTCAGATTAACTTAATCTTTGATTAAAAATATAGTTTATACATTTTGTATTAAAACAAAACAATTACCCCGTTAGGGCCAACTTTGGCAAACATATTTATGGGCTTTATAGAAAGAAAGGTGGTCTCTAAATACAAAGTAACTTATTATAGATACGTCGACGATTGTTTTGTACTTGGAAAAGACGAGAAAGACATAGATGAACTTTTTGATGTGTTGAACAAAACACATTCTTCAATAAAATTTACTTCAGAAAAGGAAAACAATGATGAACTAGCTTTTCTTGATGTTTTAGTAAAACGAAACAAGAATCAATTTTTGACAACCGTTTTTAGAAAGAAAACTTTCACTGGTAACTACTTAAGCTTCCATTCATTCTGTAGCATGAAGAGAAAAACAAATTTAATAAGAACGCTCTGCCATCGAGCACATAAGATCTGTTCAAGAGAATTAATTGATGATGAAATAAAACAGATAAAATTGATATTAAATAAAAATGGTTATCCACAAGAACTTGTTAATAAAACTATAAATTTACATCTTAATAGTTTGAACAAAATAAAGCCAGTAGGGCCTAAGAAATGCTTGATTCCTTTAGTATTACCTTATGTCAATAAGAACTCAGGAGTGTTAGAAAGAGAGATTTGTAAATTAGTAAGTAGGACGTATCATTCGGCTAAGCCAATTGTTATTTTTATATCGAAACCAATGTTCAGACCTGGAGGAAAAGATCCGATAGCAGAATTTAAACAAAGTATGGTAGTTTACCAGTTTAACTGCTTCTGTGAAGCCAGTTATGTCGGGATGACCTCAAGACAATTTGGCAAAAGAATAAAAGAACATATTCCAAAAAGTATTGACGAATTTTGTAAGAGTAATGAGAAAATTAAATCTATTAGAGTAATAAATGCTTCAAAAAGATCTGCTATTTCTGAACACTTAGTAAATAACCTTGATTGTGCTAGTAATTATAATTTAAAAAGATTTAAAATTGTTAAAAAATGTTTTCAAATTTCGGATTTAATTAAACTTGAGGCTATTTGTATTTTATTAAGAAAACCTAAGTTATGTAAACATAAAGATTTTGATTATACTGTTTCGTTGTTTTCTTAAATTGTTTTATAAGTTGTTGCTCTGTTTTATTATTATATTTTTTTAGTTGCATTGTAATTATAAGTACTTATGTATTGTTAATTACTCTTTGCTTTATTATTATTAATTACGTTGATTGCATTTCCACTATATAAGTTAAATTTCAAACTTTATTTTTATTGCCTTAGTAAACAACTGATGAAAGAAGCATGAAATATATCTTGTTCTAAAAATTGAGTCTCATTTATATAGTTTGAAAGAAATTATTCTAATGTCAAATAATGTTTAATTATCTAAACAAACTTATTATATTTATTTTTAATTTAAAGCTTTATAAACTGTTAAAAATTAACTCTAGCATTAATACTAATAACAAAACTGTTCACTATTTAACTTTTTGCACTCAAACGGTAAAGCAATGTAATTTAAATTACATTATATATTTTCTTACAATTAAAGAATGTTTATTTTTTTCTACAAACATGTAGCATTAAGTAAACAAAAATATTTCTGATTAATTGTTACTTTAATAAACACAAAATAATTTTTTTTTTGCAAAACTTTGAGTAATTAGAAAAGCAAGAAAAAAATTACAGGTATTTTTTACGATCAAAAAAAAATTTGATTTAAAAAAAAACAAAAAATTTTAGATAAATTTACTCAAATACTAATTTTCTTCAGATTCAACAATAGAAAACTAACAAAATTTATAGCATACATGCTAAAATATTACTTAGTTGGACAATAAAATGTTGAAAACCTTTTATATTAATATAAGTATGAATAAAGATTAAAAATAATTAAAGTACTTTTTTCAATTAACACAATCATATAGACAAAAAAAACTGTTATTTTTAAATTGGTTTAAAATAATTTGAATATTCACAACTATAAATTTAGTTGTAGTTGACAACTTCAACAAACACTAGCAATCATAAACAACCATATTTATCTTAAGAACTGATCTTGTAGAGTATACACTAGTTAAATGCAAATTTCTTAATTTGAACGGCAGTAAGCCGTAAATAAAAGTTTTAAGTTTTTAAATTTAAAAAAAAATAAAAAATCTCTTGTACAAAAGCATAGTTTAGTTACGTTTTTATGGTTATCTTACATTTTTATATATAGTTTTAAACTTAAAACCAATAAACATAATGATTTTATCACCGTAATAAAATTCTTAAAACTATCAAGTTAGTTATAAATACAAAATACGAGTTCGGCTTAACTTTATATTACCATAGTTTTGTACCGTATTTTATAAACATTTGTAAAGTTTATTTAAATTTATAAGGTTGTTAGCGTTTGACTAATACATTTAAGCCTTTTGGCTTAGGGATATAACGTCGTTTTAAAATACTAAGAGTTGTATAGACTGTCGGAAAACTAAAAATTATTATTAGATTAGACACAGATTATCTGAAAGATGAGTGTTGTTGTACGACGTTATGCCGTTCAAATAATACGATAAAAATGCTAAAATTTTCTTTAACATTTTTAACAGCTTTTGTAAATATGCAGAAGTATGTTTTCTCTAGTTTGTGGTACAAGTTTAAAAAGTTACAATGTAGAATTTCGCAATTGATATAAGTTTTGAAAAATCGAAATTTTAATAAAAACTCATGTAAGATATTTGATAAATTTTTACGTAATTTTGGTTTTATTAAAAATCGCAAAGTTAAGTTATAGATTAAAATTATTTTACACAAAGTTATTTACAGTGCTAATTTTTTTTAATTCACCAGCATGCATAGTGAATTTAAAATTTATCTAATAATTTGTTTTAAAATATTTTCAAACTACTTTATAGAAACTTTTATTTCCATTTTTTATATTTTCATGTCTTTATTAAAAACTGTAGTTTCTTAATTAAAGATAAGTTAAGTAAACACTTTTTCTTAAGTAGATAAAAACTATAACCTCAATTCAAAAAAAAAACTTGTGAAAAAGTAATTAAACAATAAAAAGTTATACAAGTTTATGAAATTGTTGTTTATTAGTTTGCCTGCAACAATTTTTATCTTTTTAAAGTAATATCTTGTTATTAGACAAAAATAATAAAGAAATTTTAAAATATATAAATGCTTATTTAATTTCAACTTTCTTTGAACAGTGCGTATTAAAGTAATTGTAGAATTTATTTATTTATTTTAATTCAAAGGACACGAAAGTAAAACTCGAATGTTTTATCATTTAAATGTATTGTCAAGTTGTTTTGTTCAAAAATTGTTTTAATTTATCTTATACTAGTACTACTAAAAATCTGCTCGCTCAATTGAGTAAAATGTTCAGCTAATTAGAAAGCTTTAATATCTTTTAAACAACTAAGACAATTAGTTAAGCATAATTAAACACATAATTTTTCAAGTTCGATATTATCAAGTCTTAAACTACTATTTTTAAAACAATTCTGCATTAACAAACTTAAATTTATCTTTTTTTTAGTGTAGCTTTAAAAATATAAAATATTAAAAACTAGCCTTGTTTTACAAATTATTTTCATTCAAGTAATTCAATTTGTAGTCAAACATATAATATATGTGTGCTTTGGATAATAAATCGTTTTGTTTTGTCAATTTAATGAAAGTTTTATTAGTATATAGATATTATAACAATATTTCTACGACAAAAGTTATGCATTTCAACACATATAAAATACAGACATAATGGTGTTTCTTAAATGTTCAAAGTTATTTTATATAAATATAAAAACTATTTTTAAATTAACAAGATATCTACTTTACTGCTTTTATGTCCTTTTTGTATATTTCAAATTATTGCAGACTTTAAACCAAAATTGTATAAATGTATTTTGTGTATAACAGTTGTTTAGTGTTTTGTTTTATCAAAGCACTCATAAATTTGTTTTAGTGTTTTAAACAACAACTACAAAATGAACATTAGTAAAAGTTTTACTTTTTAAAAATATAAAAATTTTGCAACTTATTTACACAACTTGCGTAGTAAAATAACCACAAACGTTAGCAAACAAATTAATAAATAACAACAACAGAAAAACAAAAGTATGTATTGCAAGCAACACGGCATGATTTTTTTAAACGGCACAGAGCCGTTCATAAACTTTATCACAAATCAACAAGTTTTTATAGTCAGTTGAATGCTCAACATTAACAGTGGTGTATACTTTTTGTTTGTTTAAAAACAAATATAATACTTTAAAATATATTAAAATGTTTTTTTAAATGTTTAGCATTATGTTTTTTTATTAAACCAAGTTATTCAACAAGAAATCTAGGGTTTGGTTAAACGTTTTGTTGTTTTATTCGTCTTATGGTTTTAAAGTATTTTTAAAAAAATTTGACGTATTTTAATGTTAAAAAAACTAGTTATTTGTGTTACGCAATAGTTGTTCTGAATACCTCGAACACCTAAATAGAGAAAACAAATTTTGTTCAGTAATATTGTTTATTTAACTTGTTAAAAAGTTAAAACAGTTTAATGTTTCATAATTATCTACTTAACAAACTCTAATTTACTCTTATGTACTGTATATCTAATATTATAAAATATTCAAAGTTAGATATTTAGACCTAAAACTAATTTGTTATAATTAATTCAAAAAATATATATTTTTACAGTTTTTTTACAGATCGTTTATAGAACTTTTTTATTCACAATTAAAAATATAGTTATAGTGGACAACGAAAACAAACACTAACAATCATTAACAACCATACAAATCTTAAGAACTGACCTAGTAGAGTATACACTAATTAAATGCAAGTTTGTTATTTTGAACGGCAGTAAGCCGTAGATAAAGTTATAAGTTTTTAAATAAATAAAAAATAAAACAAACTGTTGTACAAAAGTAAAGTTCAGTTACATTTTTATGGTTATTTTACATTTTTATATATAGTTTTAAACTTAAAACTAATAAGATTCATGATTTTATCACTATAATAAGAATCTTAAAACTACAAAGTTAGTTATAAATATAAAATACGAATTCGGCTTTACTTTATATTATTATAGTTTTATATGGTAAAAATGCAGTAAAATTTTATAAACATTTGTAAAGTTTATTTAAATTTATAAGTTTGTTAGCGTTTGACTAATACATTTAAGTATTTTTAATTAAAAGGCTTAGGGGTATAACGTCGTTTTAAAATATTAAGAGTTGTACAGACTGTAGATAAAATAACAATTATTATTTGATTAAACACAGATTATCTGAAAGATGATTGTTAATGTGCGACGTTATGTCGTTCAAATAAAAGTCGAGAAATGTTTCAAGTTTTCCTTCAGATTTAAAACAGCTTTTGTATATATGATGAAATATGTTTTCTCTAGTTTGTGGTGCAAATTTAAATAAGTGATTGAAAAGTTATATTGTAGAAGTTTGCAATTGATTCAAGTTTTAAATTAAAAATCAAAATTATCAAATATTAAATATTTCATTATTTTTTACGTAATTTTCGTTTCATTAAAAGTCGCAATGATTAGTTATAGATTAAAATTATTTTACACAATTTTTTTTTTAATTCACCATTTTGCTTAGTGAATTTAAAATTTATCTAGTGATTTGTTTTAATATATTTTTAAACTACTTTTTAGAAATTTTTATTTCCATTTATTATATTTTCATGTCTTTATTTAAAAATGTGTTTCTTAATTAAAAATAAGTTAAGTAAGCATTATTTCTTAAGTATAAAAAAATATAATTTCAATTCAAAAAAAAAAGTTGTGAAACAGTATTTAAACAAAAAAGTTAAATAGGTTTTTTGAAATTGTTGTTTATTAGTTTACCTGTAACAATTTTTATCTTTTTAAAGTAATCGTTTACTATTAGACAAAAAATAATAAAAAAACTTTAAAATATATAAATGCTTATATAATTTCAACTTTCATTGAACAGTGCGTTTTAAAGTATATTTAGAATTTTTTATTTAGTTTTAATTTTAAGGGTATAATAGTAAAACTCGGATATATTATTATTTAAATGTTTTGTCAAATTGTTTTCTTCCAATATTGTTTACATTTACCTTTTACTAGTACTACAAAAAATTAATTTGCTTGCTAAATTGAGTAAAAATGTTCAGGTAATGGCAAAGCTTTTATAACTTTTAAAGGACTTAAGACAATTAGTTAAGCATCATTAAACACGTAGTTTTTCAAGTTCGATGTTATCAAGGCTTAAATAACTATTTCTAAAATAATTCTGCATTAATAAACTTAAAATTTAACTAAATTTTAGTGTAATTTTAAGAACATAAAATATTAAAAACTAACCTTGTTTAATAAATTATTTTTAATTATAATTTTCTTTGTTATATTTGTATATATAGTTTCATAATTTATAGTAAACTAAGTAGTAGTCAAACATAAAAGATATGTGTGCTTTGAATAATAATTCGTTTTGTTTTATCAACTTAAAGAAAGTTTAATTAGTATATATATTATAACAACATTTCTACGACAAAAGTTATATATTTCAACACATGTAAAGTACAGTCATAATGGTGTTTTGAAATTTTTTAAAGATATTTTCAATAAAAATATATAAACTATTTTTAGATTAACCAGATATCTACTTTACTGCTTTTATGTATTTTTTGTTTATTTCAAATTATTGCAGACTTTAAACCAAAATTGTATAAATGTATTTTGTGTATAACAGTTGTTTAGTGTTTTGTTTTATCAAAGCACTCATAAATTTGTTTATAATGTTTTAAACAACAACTACAAAATGAACATTAGTAAAAGTTTTACTTTTTAAAAATATAAAAATTTTGCAACTTATTTACACAACTTGCGTAGTAAAAATAACCACAAACGTTAGCAAACAAATCAATAAACAATAACCACAGGAATTTACATACATCTATTGCGGGCAACACGGTAAGATTTTTTAAACGGCACTGAGCCGTTCACTTTATCAAAAATCAACAAGTTTTTATAGTCTGTTGAATTCTCAACGTTAACAGTGGTGTATACTTTTTGTTTATTTAAAAATAAACATAATACTTTAAAATATATTAAAATGTTTTTTTAAATGTTTAGCATTATGTTTTTTTATTAAACCAAGTTATTCAACAAGAAATCTAGGGTTTGGTTAAACGTTTTTGTTGTTTTATTTGTCTTATGTTTTCAAGTTATTTTAAAAAAACATTTGACGTATTTTAATGTTTTAAAAAATATAGTCATTTGTTTTACATAGTAGTTCTTCTAAATACATTAAACACCTATAAACAGAAAATAAATTTTGTTCTGTAATATTGTTTATTTAACTTGTTAAACAGTTCAAACAGTTTAATTATCTACTTAACAAACTCTAATTTAATCTTATGTATATTTACTGTATATCTATAATATAAAAAAATTTAAAGGTATTATTTAAACTTATACCTAAAACTAATTCGTTATAAATAATTTAAATATGATTATTTTATTAGAGTTTTTCTACTGGTCGTTCATCAAATTACTTTTGAAGTTTTTTTTTTAAAGTTTCAAAGTATGTGTTGACATTATGACAATAAGAAAAAAACTTACTTTGTAAAACTTGTGAACTACGTTTTTAACTATCAACATACTTGCATATAAACCATAACCACAGACATCTAGATACAGATTAGCAACTATAAAAAAAAATACGTTTTACAAACCACAATACAATAGTTCTGTTTGCAGATAAAGTTCATTTTTCAAAACGGCTTGGCATTGTTTACTAATTTTACATAAGAGTTCTGCTTTCTTTTATTTGAATTCAAAAAACTGAAACTTTTTATTTGTGGTTTTAAATGTATAATACAGTTTCCAAAATTTTTCTTCTTAAAAATTATATACTAAAGCTTTAAGATTATTTTTCACGAAACTTCTTACTTACTCGACTAATACAATAAATCTACTGACATTTAACAGTATATTTTCTATTACTTATTAGCTTTTATAATTATTAGTTATTTAAACAAAAAGCTTCTACAAGTAGTTTAAAGTTTTTGTTTTTAAGTAGTTGAATTCGATAATGCTTAATGTATGATAATTAAGGACAAAAGCAACATGAACTCTAATCATATGTATTTCGCTTTTCTAATTTTCTAACAGGAATAAACACTATACATTTGAACTTTTAGTAGTAAGTTAACCTCAATTTTGTATCTTTATAAACTGTACAAATACTACTTTAGCATGAAATATATAATAGTTTTTAAGGTTTTTTATTTTTATTGACTACAAACAACTTTATTAAAAACTTGTTTACATTGTGTCGGTTTTTTTTTTAGTTTTCAAAGATATAAAACAAATATGTTGTTAAATAACTATTTGTATTTATTTAAAGCATTTAATTACAATCTTATAAGAATTTAATGTAAATGGTTTTGGCTATATGAAACTATATAAATTAATACTACACCTTATACAAGACTATATACATATTTCTTTTTACTTAAAAAAGTATAGATTGATAAGAATACATATGTAAAATAGTTTTTTTTTCTCATCAAAATAAAATTTAGAAATAAAATGTTTTCAACAAATTATGTAAACAAACAAAACGAAACAAATTTAATAAAAACTTGCTCATATAGTGTTGATTTTCTTTTTTTTTAAAGAGAAATAAGAAAATTGTGTTGTTAAATAATTTCATAGTATTTATTTATAACGTTTAATTACAACCTTACAAGAATTTAAAGTAAACGGTTTTGGCTATAATTAAAATAAATAAACTAAAACCTTACATGAGACTATCTACATATTTTTTTTTACATGAATTAGAATAGATTGATACCAATAAAAGTGTAAAACAGTTTTATTTTTTAGTCAAAATAAATTTTAGAAACAAAAACTTTTTATTTGCGGCTAAACACCGTTCAAAAAAAAAACATTACTCAGAATAACTCAAACGTCTAACAAAAGCTTACTTCAAGTAAGTTCTAATTATTAGTAAGTAATATTCGAAAAATATAACTATTTTTGATAAGTGTTTTTTACTTAATAATGGAGTTAGTGAGCGGCTGAAAACCGTTTAAAAATTACGATGTTTCACGATTTAACTTTGAATAGTGTAGTTGAGTTTACTTTTACAATTCCACTGTTTAATGGTTGTGATAGTTTGTGGTTATGTTTTGTAAAAATGATACCTTTTTATGTTTAGAAATATCTTGTGTTTAAAAAGTTTTTTTTAGTTTGGCGTATTAAAGAACTAAAATTAATATTAAATTACAGCTTAAAAAATGTACATTGTTTAAAAAATTACATAAAAATTTGACAAATAGATTTTCCTTTTAGGATTAAATTTTGTGTAACTGTTTAGTTGTAAAGCGGAATACAATATAAAATACAATCTAAAATATTACTGTAAAGTTTGGTGAAAAAGTTACTCTTCAAAAAATTTGGTTTATGACAAAATATGTTTATCTATAAGAGAAAAACAAATAACTTTAACAATTTAAAAAAACAGCTATTTAAATTTTTTTCTTGTTTGTAAAACTGTTAATATAAACATCTGTAAAAAACAAAACTAAAATAAACTCGACAATCAGAAAATAATTTAGAAAATATTTAAAACAAATCTTATGAGAAGTGCAGTTAATTTTAATGTTATTATAAATTTATGGGTGTATAAAAGTACAGCTCTAGATTTTTTTAATTTTTAGATGTATTGTACCTTAGTCAAAATATTGTTTTTTTCTGTCTTATACTAGTTTTATTAGAAACTGTTTTACTAAACTAATAGATTAAAAACTACTTAATAGAAAACTACTTAAAGTTGCAAAGTTTATGATTTTTTAACGACCGAAGTAATTATTATAGCGTCAACAAACACATATTCCTCAAAATTTGATATTTCTAAAAGCTTTAAGTGTTTTTTAAAACTTTTTTGTATAAATAACAATTTAGATTTTACTGAATTTTTGCATAAATTTAAAGACATGAAAGGTGAGTAATTATTATTTTTAAACTTTTTTTAAAATGTTTTGAATTAACCAAATGTACAAAATGTGTCTACTGTAAATGTTTATTCTTTGAAACTCTTTTAGTTTTGATGAAGGTTTTGTTATTGTATAAACATTATATCAACTAGTTTAAACATTTATATCCAATTATTAAACTAATTTAAAATTCATCACCACAGGAGTCTAAACTTAAAAAGAAAAACAATTGAGAAATTTTGAGGTTATAGGTTTATAGAGTTTTTTGTAGATAATTTATTAATTCAGTATCTAAGTTTGCCTATAAATATTTTAAACTTTAAAACAAACATAACAAGATGTAAAAACATAGTATGTTAAACTTATAAATGCATTTATTGGCACAATTTACATATCAAAATTACCACAAACATTAGTAAACACTTTATAAAATATTATAAGCTGTTTAGAACTCGATGACTGTACTTATTCTCATTGATGGAGGATTTTTAAACGGCATAGCGCCGCGCACAAATTTCTTAAAAACATAAAAGTATTAACATAGTCTGATAAACACTTGGCATTAAAACAAGTGTATACTTTTTGTTTTATTTTATTAACAATGTCGTATGATTGTTTGACAGTATAAGCGATAAAGTTATTATTTTCACAGTCGTTTTTGTGAGTCTTTTAAAAAATTGTAAAACTTTTTCTAAAATTTAGTAGAAAAAAAAAAAACAAAAAAAAGATTTTATAAACAATGTAGATATCTTTCTGCTGTAATACCTTTTATTAAATGTTTATATAATGATATAAACATATTATTAATCTTGTTTTTTAATTTAATTATAAATTTATTTCTAGCATTAAAGTTTTACTAAAATTACTTGAAAATTTTGAATACATATTAAAAATAACTCGTAATGTTATATATTTTAAACAGTTTACTTCAGCAATCAAATAGAATAACTAATGAAAAGTACTAATACGTTAAAAAAATCATCATCTAAATTCTAAACATTTTAAAAGTTGACTAAACTGTGTCTAAAGACCCTTTACTAATTAAATTTGAGAATTTTTTTTTTTATTGAAGTTTACAAATGACTAGTTCAATAAATCACATAAAAAAAACGGATTGGTAAAACAAGATATTTGGAAAATATTTAAACAAATTGATAATTTGTATACTATAACCTTTTTTCATAAACAAGCTTAGATCTAATGTTTCTAACTAGTGAAAACAATATATATTAAGAACAGATGCTTGTCATTCGTAGTTTTTTTTAATTGTTCTTTCTTTGTTAAAGCATAAAAACTTTGTTATAAGTTTTTATTTATAACAGCCATTCACAACAATCAGCATTCTACAAACTACATATATAATTTCTATTAATATACATATACATATATATATATCTACAAAAAAAGCACCTAACCAAGTTTTGGTAAATGTTTTTTAGGTATAAGATTTATTTATTTCAAATTATTTCAACGTATATTTTTGTTAAAAGCGATTTGACAGTTTAAGCTTGATCAACTATTAAAATTTTTACATGAACTCTTTAATATCGAAATGTTATAAGACAAGTTCGAAATCTCACTTAAAGTGACAAATGTTATCATGAAATAAAAATTTTGTTGCAGAAAAAAAACCGAACACCTAAACACAAATTTAAAATTTCAATTATTTTAGTGTTGAAGACAAACTGTTTCCGCTTAATTTTTACATTAGTAAATAGGTTTTAAAATAAACACAGAATTAGCTTGAAACTGTAAAGAAATTGTTTTGCTAAATTATTTAGACTGATGTCTTCTAAACTAAGTAAAAGTACTTCTAAAAGTTAATTGACATAAATAAAAATGATTTTTTTGTAATTCACAAAATTTAGAATTTATGTCTTTTATTTAAATTTTGTTTGATACAGTATACAAACTTTCTGTAATTTAAAGTTTAAAAACTAAAATAACAGCCAGCATTAACTAATAATTTGTTTCCAAATTCTTTTATTCTTTATCCAACAGAATATTATATATATATTTTTTTAAGTTATTTTACAGCTAATCACCGTTTTAAAACTGCCTAGTAATGGAGCATTCAGAATTCGTATATTTAATTTTACTCAAAGAACTATACTTTATACTGTTTGCGATAGATTGTGGTTAATTTTTTTTTATTCAAACTTAATATGTTTTTTATAAAATAAGTTGTTTTGATGATGTAACTTATAAGTTATAGATTGTTTAAAATATTACATAATAGTATTTCAAACAGCTTCACAATTAAGAATAAAAATTATTTTATAGTATAGTTGTAAAGTAACCATACTGCTAATTAACAGCAAAAATTATTAAAAGATTAGTCTTGTAAATAGTTCGACTTATTGCAGAAAATATTTATCTATAACAAAAAAAACTGACAACTTTTAATAACTTTTGAAATATTATAATAAGTTAAAAATTAATGGAATTCATAAAAACCTCCCTTAAATAAAAAAGTCATAAAAAAATTAACTTTAATACAATTTGTTTATTTTATTGATTAATATACTCTAAAACACTTAAAAGAAGACTATAAAACATTAATTTTACAATATAAAAAAATTAGAACAATAACTTATAATTTGTTGTTTAAATTGATAAGGATATAAAAGCAAAGCATTAAAATTGTTTATACCTTTAACTGTATTATTTTGTTAAAATATTGTTTTTCGTTTATCTTTCATTTTTTTAAATAAAAACTGGTTTACTCGATTAAAAATGTATAAGTACTTAACCAATTGCAAAGTTTTAACGACCGAAGTCAATTATTTAAGCTTCATTAAACACTTAACTCTAGCAATTTGATCTTGGAAGAAGCTAATAAATTAACAAACTATTATCAATAAAAGACTTTTGTTTAAATCACAATTTACACTTTACTGCATTTTAGCGTAACTTTAAAGATATAAAAGTAAAAAAATTAAAATGTTTTTAGGAAAATATTTATTTCTCATTTTAAGTATACCAAATATCTTAATATAAATTATGTATGTGCTTCGAATAATAATTCTTTTTTTTTTCTAATTTTAAAGAAAGTTTTATTTTTATATCAAAACTATATTAACAGTTTGAAAAATAGGAAATGGATGAATTTACTTGATTTGTGTAAACAAACTGTTTTTTCTATCTTTGAAACAACATTTATAGTTAACATTAAAAAAGCAGTATTTTTCTAACTTTATAAAATATATTTATTAACATTGTCAGACTTACTATATATTTATTTGAGTTTTACTAAAAAAACACAATCTTTTTTTCTTTTGATTATTTGCTTCACTGCTGTATTTGATAAATATAATATAATTTTATTGAATTTTAATTTGATTATAGTTTACGTAAAAAAAAAAATTATCAGCTTGTATTTAAAGCAAATTGTTAGAAAATGTATTTAAATTCTTTAATTAAAAAGTATAAAACGTTTTTGACATTAAAATAAAAATTTTCAGAGCACTTTTTTTTACTAATATATAACCTATGTTTCTGTGTGCTAACAAGCAAATGCACAAAATTATATGTTGTTAAATAAAAAAAGAGTAGTATAAAAACTTGTTATTATACATTCCAATGAACTTGTTTCGCAAAGATCTCTAATAGCAATCATTTAACTTTAAATTTTTAATTTTTGTTTAAATTTTTCAAAATAATTAGTTTTAGTAGAACAAAATAAAATCACAAAAGTTCAGATTTTTTGGATTTAAATTTGAAATTTTTGTTTTTCTTAAAAAAAATTCCTAAGATTTACAGAATTTCAAAACAAGATTTTATTTTATGTGTATTAACTATCAAATAAAACCATCAAAGTATATTACTTTTAAATTGTTATTATTTCTGTCAAGTTAAAGTTTATAAATTAAAACTGTGTTTGATTTGTGCGGCTAAATGCCGTTCAAAAAATTATACGAGTGCATAAAAGCAGACTACTTGTCAGAATAGAATATATATATTTAACTATAATATATTTTTAACCGATCGATTGTGGTGACTAGTTGTCAGCAAGTTTAAAATATAAATAAAATATTACTATGTTTGTTTTGAAAGCAGATTAAAAGCAAAAACTTAAACTATGTAATTATTTTTATGTTTAATATATATTTTTTTAAATATAACTGTTACTTAAAATTACCAAACAAATTTATAACAACTAAATTAAAAAAAAAAAAAGTATTTAGTGAAATAATTTATTTATTGTTGTGTTTTTTTCAATCTTTATAGAAGTATATTAATTAATATTTCTTCTACAAAAACCTTTTTATTCAATTCGGATTTTTTTTTGTTTCAACTTAATACTTTTTCTTTAGTAAATATTATAAAGTATGTATAAAATTTTCCAATAGATTATAAATTGCTCTAATAGTAAACACATGTTATACTACTTACACACTATATTTTATAAAAAAACTCAAATTATTTATGAGAATAACTCGTAGAAAAGAATAAATAACGTTTTAATAAAAACAATTTGCGGCAATGTGCCGTCTAAATAAATGGAATACAAAACATTTTTCAGTTTTTTAATAAGTATATTAAATTACTTTTATTAATATATATTCTGCTGTTTGCAAACGTTTGTGGTTATAACTTTTACGTAAGTTGTGTTGATAACTAATTTAAGTTATTAATTACTCTATTAATAACTTATTTTGTTAGTTTAACAAACTTTATAAAACTTTTTACAACTTAAATAATAATAAAATAGAGTTGAACTATTGTAGTTGAAAATAAGAAAACAAAATCGGTTAATTTAATAAAGCATTTAAATAATACACAAATATAGTTAGAAGACTTTACTATAGCATTTGATCAATCTGTTTAATAGTTAAACCGATAATTAAAGTAATTGAACAGTTAACATATTTAATTTTTGAGAATAAAACAAAGTTGAACAGAGTAATCTATCAGCAGAAGAGATTAAAATAAAATATTTTATTATTTGAGGAAAAAACTATTACAGTGTTTTATCGTAAAATGAATTTTCAAATTTTAAATCTATGCAAAAAATAGTTTGTTTAGAATAACAAATAAAAAATACAAATTAAATTTTAAGTTTAAAAAAAAACTTAATGCACACAATTTTTTTATATGTCACTTTTACCATTAGTATTTTTTATATAGATCTACAAGTTGATAATTCGCTTTTCAGTAAAACACTATAACTGTTTCTCTCTAAAATAATAAATTATTAAGTTAATAAAATTACTATAGTTTTCGATATCGGTGTTCAAAATGCAAAATAGTTTGCTTTGCTTATGAACTGTTTTTCAACATTTTTTAGTTAAAAATAATTTAATGTTACAGCTTAATTTTTTCTGATTTAAATTTTCAAGTTTATCAGCAAATCTAAAGTATAAACTAAATCTCAAGTAAAGTTTATCGCAATTCTTTTGTGCAAATCAATAAAATCACGTGTCTTTTAAATCTTTTTTAAAATTGTTTAAACTTAACATTAGGTAAAATTTTTGTAAATAGTAAAATATTATAACTAGCCAATTTTGAGTGAAAAGACACCCACAAACGGTTGTAAACATTTACTAGTTCTTTATAACAGTAGCATTGTAAACAATTAACAATTACATCTTCCTCATTTGCTCTCCTTTTCGTAAATTTTTGAACGGTCCTAAAAGTTAATCAAAAAAAAAATTAAATATTTTTGCTAACTTAGTCTTCAAAATACTTTTTTTATAAACTTTTATTTGGTAATACCAATATGGAGTATTCGTTTATAAAGTGTTTTAGTTTTATTGCTTAATATATATAATAAATAACAAACAAAAATCGTTTAACTTAGTAAACTCGAAAACAGTAGTAGATTTTAAGATCAACAATTAAACTCAAATAAAAGTTTAATGCTTATCTAGTTTTACACATAAAAAAGTTATTTTCTTTATTTTTTCCTAAATTTTGTACCAGGCTTAACTTTTTTTTAATAAAATTTATCATTGAACAACAAGATTACGGTAAACTATAATTATAAAACTATTTTAGTTTATTAAACGACAAAAATGCTCAAAATATTTGGTCTTAGGACCTGTTGAACAAAGAACCTTTCAATTATCTATTCGTACACCATGGATACCTTTTAAGGTCTTGTTCAGGATAGTAGAGATAAAAAATTATTTTTTTGATCTATATGAGTATTAACGTGTGTTATAATGTTTAAGAAACCAGAAGACTCAATGTAAAAAAATTATAATGTATATAATTATGTATATTAAATGTATTTGTTTATAATTTTTTTATTAAGAATAAAAATATTTTTCATGACAAAATTTACAGGCTTTTTTGTTTTTGTTTAATGATAAATTTTACAATCTTTTTAACACAATTTAGCACAGATTTACTTTCATTTTATACAACATATGCAAGTGAATGAAAAAAGCAAACTATTCAAAAAAATTGTTTTAGTAGTTTTTTTGTATTTAAACTTTGTCATTGGTTTAGTTGGTTTTAAATAACAATCTTACATCAACATGTAAAAATAAGCATACATTTGTAAAAATTTTTTCACAGCTTAATAATTCTATAAATAACTTTTGATTAGAGAAGAAAACAAAAAAAGCTGCAATTTTTTTTGCTTGATAGAAAATAACAGTCATTAGTGTTTTTAAACTTTTGCAAATTCATTTAGTTAAAAAAAAAAGCAGTTTCTCGCGACTATTCCTGCCTGATGAGTCCTAATAAGGTCAAAACCGGTCGTAGGATTGTCTCGGATACTGTTGTTGTTGGTCTTACGCTAAAGTTCATTGTTAAAAAAAATTATAATAACAGATACAAAAATAGAATGTGTAGAACTTTAAATATACCAATATTATTTATTGAATAATAGAGATAAAAAAATCTTAAAGTAATGTGGTGCTTGGACGTGATGTACTAAACATTTATTCGTTTTTCAAGTTGTACACCTTTTAACGTCTTGTCCAGGACGTAGTAGTGTTTAAAAAACATTAGAATAAGAACTTAAATTTTGATGAAACCTAAAAGTGTTGAGCTGTTGCAAGGATTAGAAAGCTTGTTTATATTTTATGGGTACCTTTCTTGTATAAATAGGTATGAAACTATCATTATGTAACTTTTTCTTCAATATTTACTGGTCTTTCAAAATATATATTACAAATTAGTGTTTGTGTTTGTCGTAGCTTTTTAAAGTTAATTTGTATTAAAGACTCTCACAAGCTTGTACTAAGAAATACTTTGAAGATATTTTTATTGTTAGTTTTAAACAAAAAACTTATAAAACTGAATTATAATTTTTAAGAAACCATACAATTAACCTAAAACACAATAAACACCACTAACTTTTATTTGTTTAAACAGAAGGCTTATACAATAAGTTCAGATTTTATTCTAAATACTGAATTGTTAATATTACACATCATAGATTAAGTAGTGTACAAAAAGCGTACAAAATTATCATTTCTAAAAATATATGTTACAAGTTAGTGTTTGGGTTTGTAGCTTTTTAAGTTGTTGTGTATATAAGACTGTAACAGTATTTTTGGTTTTTAGCAAAACATTCTTTTTTTTTTTAACATATTTAAGACACCGTATATTTAATCAAAATTACAATAAAAAAACACTAACTATTCGTTATTTAACAAAAAGCTTCTATAAATAGTTTAGAATTTTTGTTTTTAAGTGGTTGAACTCGATAATGCTAAATGTAGGATAATTAAGGACAAAAAGCAACATGAACTCTAATCATATGTATTTTGCTTTTCTTACTTTGTCTACAGGAGTAAACACTATACATTTGAATTTTAAGTAGTAATTTGACTTAAATTTTGTATCTTGATAAACTATACAAATACTACTTTAGCATGAAACATATTAAATTATTATTAAGGCTTTTTATGTTCATTTACTACAAACAACTTTATTAAAAACTTGTTTTCATAGTGTCAATTTTTTCTTTTGAATTTTTAAAGATTTAATACAAATATGTTGTTGAATAATTTCGTAGTATTTATTTAAAGCATTTAGTTACTATCTTATAAAAAATTAATGTAAACTGTTTTGGCTATATTAAAGTATATAAATTAAAACTACACCTTATACGAGGCTATCTACATATTTCTCTTCACTTGAATTAGTATAAACTCATACGAATACAAATGTAAAAAAGTTTTATTTTTAATCAAAATAAGTTTTAGAAATAAAAACTTTCTATTTGCGGCTAAACACCGTTCAAAAAAAAGACAAACTATACAGAATTACTCAAACGTTTCACAATTACTTGCTTCTACTAACATACTGTAATTTGGATACGATAGTTTGTGATTATTTTAAAAATAATATAAAAATAAGTAAAAAATTAAAACAAATGCCTTATTTTTTTTGAAAGTTAAATAACAAAAAATTTTAGTTATTGTTTTAAATGAACATTAATTGAATTCTAACTTCAAAATATTCAAAAATTTTAACAATTTAGAACTAAAATTAATTTTGATGTCTTGTTGTTAAGTAAATCTATTGATATTTTGAAACGACATAAATTTAAAAAGTATAATATCTAATGATTTATAAAGTTGAAAAATACTTAGTGTTTTATTGTAAAGTAATTAATAAAATCGCAAAATGCAATGTACTGTAAACCTGCACTTATTATTAAACAATTAACTGATAATAAGAAACATGTTAAACCAAAATTTGTTACAAAACTTTTTTTCAAAGTTTTGTAGTTTATTTTTTTATAGAAATTTAACCTGTTTTTTTTTTATACCCAATTGATAATTTAATTACATTACATTTAAACGTATGTTTAGCTGTAATTTAATAAAGATTTGAGTTCATAATATCTATATTTTATTACCTAAAAGTGAGTGAACTTAGCCATATTTAAACTTTAATGACTCTCCAAACCCGATGTTAATTATTCAAGCATCATTAAACACACTTTGTCAATTTTTTTTATATAAACTGAACTTCATTTTTATTTATATTTATTTAGGTTATATGAATTTATTAAAGATATCTTAACTTTTGCTCTGAACAATAATTTAAATTAAATCTAAAAATTGTTTCTTTTAATTATATTTTCTTATTAACCTAACAAAATAATGTTAGATATGTTTATGTTTGAATATATTTGTTATATGTTTTGTATTACATATAATTTATAATTTGAATATAAGAAATTAGATAGTAAAAAACACTATATATTTTTTATTTCATTCTAACACCTTAATATTTACATATTTTTTTTATTTATCATTTGTCTTTTTTTTTTAATTTTTCATTCTTGGTAAACAAATTTACATTACTTATTATTATTTTAAACAATTTTTTTTAGATTTTATTAGTTTTATCAATATTAAGCTGCAACAAATTATAAGAGTAACTTAATTGATTTACCTCTAGGTTTTTAAGTTGCGAGGTTATATTCTTTGAACTGTGTATAGAAGCTGCGCATAAGAAATTAAAATTTCTACAAATTTTTTTTGAATTACAGTTTAATAGACTTATAAAAACTGCTTTTCTTCAGATAATTAGGCATGCAAAAATTGATACTAATTAAAATGTTTTAAAGTTTTTAGACAGTTGATACTTAAAATACATAGAGATTTAGTTAAAATAGTTTGAAAAGTTTTAAAGTCGAACTGATTTTTTACTTAAAGTTAATATGTTAAACACTATCTATGAGTTAAAACTATTGCATCTACATATAACTAACATCATTAATTAATCTCTATTATTCTTAAACTGTTTTTATTTACTATTTATTAAACTAATTATATTATTAAAGAAGTCTTTAATTAAAATTTTAAGTTTTCGTAGTGCAAGAGAATATTTTTTTAAAACTTACTACTATATGTAAAACTATGATAGGAATTATTTGCTTTTAATGTCCGAAAATATGTTGGTGTTTCAAAATAGTATTATTTCAACTTAAATTTTTAAAAATACTAAAAGCATCATACTAAATTTTATTATAATTACTTTATGCAATTTTCTGTTATTTTTGGTAAAATGAAAGAAAATATAAATAATGACTTTTTAACATTAGAACTCAATTAGCTAAGCATAATTTAACACATGTTTTTTTAAAAACACATTAAAACAATAATTTAATTATACGTTAATGAATAAAACTATTACTTAGTTTTTGTATAAAAATTTGATTACTTAATTATTTAAAGTTCTCTTTATAAAAACAAATAAAATGTTTGTTTTAAAGAAAAACCTAAAACCCATTTCAAGTAAATTAAATACACTAATCTTAGTTTTATTTAACCTTTTAAAATTATTTCTTTTCGGTTTTATTCCATCAAAATTTTAAAAAAGTTAATAAAAACTGAAATTTAGTACTAACAAAAGTTTATAATATTGATTTGTACAAGACCTGTAGCAAAAACTATCTTTTTCAAAAACCTATAAATTTTAAAATTTTATTGTTTTGTTACTTTATTCAAAAATCTATTATTAAATAAACTGTGTTTATATTAACCGTGTAACTACTTTTGAGCCTTTACAAATTTATATTATTATCAAAAACAATTTTAAACAAAGCGATACTCTAAATTTAGTTATACGTCTTCTGAAATAAGTTACTACAGGTTGTTTTGTTAATTAAATTACTTGGCTTTTTTCATAAAGTTGTGAATGAAATATCTAAAAACGTGACAAAAAAATCATACTTTAAATTATACTTTAAATTCATTATTAACACAACTCTAGTAATAAACATAACCACAAACGTTAGCAAATAATTTAATAAACATATTTATAAGAAGTTTTAATTTCATACAAATTACAAAACTGATAACTATTAGTTTTTTTAAACGGCATAGCGTCGCTAAAAGACTTTATAAATATATTCTTCTTATCTACTGACTACTTAAAACTAATGAAATGTTTTTAATCTTACATTAAATGAAAATATTTTTAGTTATTAACTATTTTTTTTCAACGATGTAAGCATTAAACAAAACAGTTTAAAATAACGTACACAAAGTTAAAAAAGGTAAATAAAAAAGACTAATAACTCCGTAATTAGTTTAGTTGTACTTACATCTATTGAAAAAATTAATAAAAAATAAGCTAAAGACCTGTCTAAGCTTCATGAATAATATGTTCGGCGCCTTGTCATTAAAAAAAAAACATTTATTTAAAAGAAAAATCTTAAGAATCTAATACTTTTAGTATATATTTAACTGTTTGAGAGCATATTTGGCTTTGGAAATTACTAAGTTTGTATTCAAATGCACTACTATTTTATTTTTAACGTGTTATTTTATATTGGTTTCAATTTTTTTTTAATTTTTTAAGTTAACAAAATCACATTTCAAAACTTTACTCATGTGATAGCAGGCTAAAGGCCGTTTAAAAACAGTTTAATAAGAATAACAAATATTCAGTTGTGATTGTTGCTATAAACAATAAATATTGATATGTTTATCAGAATTTGAAGTATATAAAATATAATTTAAATAACTTACGAAATAAACACCTGTGAGGTCGGAAAATAAATTTAAAATTCATATGATACTTCAATATATATTTCAACCAAACTTATTATTTAAGTGATTAAAAATTATAAAAATTTTGTATCTGTACTGTGGAAATGTTTAATTTATTAAAATAGCTAATTAACTTATACAATTTAATAGTTAGTATAACTTTTAGTAGCAAGTAAAATTATTAATATTCAAAAGATCATGTTGTATACTTTTAAACCTTTGGTTTTCTTTTGAAACTTTTGAAAAATAATTTTCCTTTTGATACAAAAAATGGTCTTGTGGTCAACTTCAGTTATCATAAAAGTGCAGTTAAAGTTTAAAAATATTTTTCTTTCCAATAAATTAGTGCAAAGTATGAACTAGTATTTAACAAAGAATCAATTTTAAACTTTCATTGGTAATTTAATTAATTATACCAAATAATTAAGAAAGTGCAAGTAAAAATAAGAAATACTTTTTTTTTAAAGTAAGTGAGACTAAAAAACGAAATATTAATACTAGCAACTCATTAAATTGTTGTAAACAAACAATTTTTATTATCGTTTATAAAAACAATCACAGTTAACACAAACACAAGAGTTTTTGTAAGTTTAAAGTACATTTTTGTTAGCCTTGTCCGACTTATTAGATTATTTTTGTTTTTATGCAACAGGAGATTAAAACATTTTTATTCATTAAGCTTACATAGATACAAAACAATACAATCATTTAATTTTATTGTAGGAAGGAATTTTATTGTATTTATAAACAATTAACTAACTTTTGTTTAGTTTATACTACTGCTGCACTAAAAACTACCAAAATAAATTAATTTAATATTTTTGTTAAAGCTGGTTAGAATTTCAATTAAAAAATTAATTATAAGCTAGTATTTGGAGAAAATGTAAATGTATAAAGAATATTTTTGTTTTGTCAAACAAAATGCATATAAAAAATTTTAAATCAATCAAATAATTAGTTTGATATAAAAAAAAATAATCACAAAGATACTGAATTTTTATGTATGGTTAAAAAGTATAATAATTTTTTTTCAATTAAAATATCTCTTTAATTTTTTAGTTTTACACGCTTTAAAACAACTTTTTAGTTTACGTTTGTTATTTATTAAATATTGTAAAACTATTTAGGACTGACAAAAATAAAAACAAATAAAATATTAACATAACATTTACTTTATAACAGCTAAAAAAACTATTTTTGAAATAAATTCAAACGCAATGTTTTGACGATTATTTAATTCCATAATCATAAATAAAATTATAGTAATAAATTGGACTGATTAATATTATGACGACATCTTTTTAAAAAATTTCTAATCGACAAGATCGGATTATTTTCGACTGGAGCTTAATATTATTAGAAAGTTAAATTTGCAGTTTAATAATTATGGTTTGAAAAATTTCTTTAAATCTGTAGATTTTGAAACAGTGTACGTTTAACTTATATGAATTATAACAATTGTTTATGTTAAGTAAATTTAAAACAAATTACTTGTATTTTGTTAATTTCCAACTTCAAAAAAAGTTAACTTGACTTAAGGACAATGATTGTGTCATGATAAATTAAATAAATGTAATACACACATTTTGTTATCAAAATATTCTTAATTATAACAACATTCTTCTAATTAAACACAAATATTACTTCATTTAAAATTTTTAAACTAATTAATTTTTTTTTTGTTTACATAGTAAGTTTATAACAAAATTTTTCGAAGAAGCAAAACTAAAAGTTTCAATAAAAGAAAAAACTATTAGAAAATCAGTTGAAGAAGCTGAATGGTAAGCAGTAAATAATAACCATTAATAATAGCTGAATAATAACCAATCTAAGATCTATATACGACAATTTTTTGCCGTTGAAATAATTAGCATACACCTACAATGACAGTCCCGTTAAACACAATATGAGTTAGTTTATATTTTCAAATTTTCACGGAAAAATGTGTGTTTTAAATTGTTACGTCACTAGAAAACTTAGATGCATTTTATTAATTAAAAGTTGTCGCATTTTGTATGAATAAGTGTTTTAGAGTTGTCGCAAAAAAGATTGCACAAATAAAAGTTTTTTATGGAAAATACTCCCAAAGTTCAAATAAAGCTTAGAAAACTTGATAGTATAACCGTTATATAAGCGATCTAGAATAGTTTTGACTTAAGTTTCATAGTTAGTATCTTTCATTACATCTACTTTTGTATTCAACTATTATTTGTTATACTAAATTTTAAAGTGTAAAGTGTCAATTAAAATATTTAGTTTAAAACATTCTACACTTATATATTTATTTTGTCTGTATATTCAAATCATCAGTTCATTAAATTACATTTGTTTTTAGTTTTATAACTTTAGTATAAAAAACTAACATTCTTACACAAAATACTTTTCAAAATATATTTATACTAGTAATTTTTATTCTGTGTATATGTTGCTTAAGCGAAAAACTTTCAAAATAGTTTATTCAGTTAGATAAAACGATAAAGTTATTTGGCAACAGCATAAAAGTTAAAGTCGTTTTTTGTGCTAACTTACTTGTTGAAATTTTTAGTTTGTTTATTTAAACGTCTTTAGTAAGTGAATTATACGAAGTATAAGTAAAACAAATTATAAAACTTGGTACATTTAAGATATAAATGGTTATTTAAAATATCCCTTTTATTATCTGCTTATTTCAATTAAAATTTAACCATAAACGATACTCTAATATAGATATCATAACTGTACTACACATTTACTAAATTGCTATACGATAAATATTTATCAGAAATATTTTAAATAACAAGGACCAATCGAATTTTTAACCACAAAATATTTTAAATACCCGTAATACAAATGGATTAATACTAAATACAAGTAAAAATGTTAAATCAGTAAAATAATACAAAGTAATAATAAATTATTAACAGAACTTAAGTTTAAACTATAACCATAATATAATAATATTAGATTTAATTCTAACAAATTTAGTTTTTAACTTAGCCTATTTACCTTCTGCGTGTCTAATATAGTACAGCTTATCAACTGAAATACTTTAGTAGCACAAGTTAGGTTTTAAATAAAATTTATTATTATTTTTAACTCATATTAATGGTAGACTACAGATGATAGAGTATACAAATACTAAGTTGGACAATACCAGCAATTAAAAAAATCTATATGTGGTATAAAACATTTTTTGGTCATGGAAACATATTTAACTGAACATGAACAGCTTAAAAGACGACACTACATTACAAAATGTTAAATATTATTGAAATATTAACCAAACGCAAATTTAAGTTTTGGTATTTTGTATTACGTCATGAGAACGTTTAAATTTTTTTTTTTGCAACTAAAACTAAGTGCAAATTACAACTTGTTGGTTTAAATTTAAATATTAAACTTTTTTACGTTAAAAAATATACTTCTAGTTTATACAATTAACAATTTCATAGAGGTTTCAATATACTTAATGTTCTAATTTAACATTAATATTTGGGTAGAGCTTTATAATTATTGTACTTTAGTTTTAGAAATTAGGTTTCAAAAAAAAGTTTTGTTATCTGTAACTAAAAATCAATAGTATTGTACACATAGTATAGTAGTTCTTTATATGATAAAAAAATTCTTGACATGGAAACATATTTAAATGAATATAAACAGCTTAAAATTGGATACCTCACACAACTCTTAATTATACAATTTGTTAAACTTATTAGTATATTAACCAAACGCTAATATAAGCTTTCGTATTTTGTATTTCCTCACGAGAACGTTTTACAACACTATTTTACAACTCAAACTAAGTGAAAATTACAACTTTTTAGTTAAAATATAAATAGAGAGTTTATTAAATACAAAAAATACGCTCAAAATGTTTGGTCCTGGGACCTGGTGCCCAAAAAACCTTTTAGTATCAAGTCACACACTACAGATACCTTTTAAAGTCTTGTCCAGAACGTTAAGATATTATATCAAAAAATAAATTAACGATGGTTTAAAAATCTACCAGTTTATTGCACGTTTTCTTCAAATTAATTTCGGACAACAGTCCTTCATCAGTGAAACTTTAAAACTAGTAGAACTAAACACATTCATGCAACAAAAAAATAAATAAAAGTTAAAAAATATATTATGACGTAGTAGTTCAAAACTGTGTATAAAACTAAAATTTTAAAAGCTAGACGATTTTTACATTGTAATAATATTTTTGTAAGTAAAAGTAAATCCAAATGAAATGAATATAAAAACAAACACTTTACCAATATAAACTTTAAATTAAAACTATCTTAGTAAGGAATCTTTTGATATTTTATCAATTTAGGTAAAAACAAAATATATTCTAATTAGTACAATTTAAAATTTCATTACAGGTTTTAATGTACTTAATGTTCTAGCTAATTGGTAATATTTTTCATATTAGTACTTGTTCTTAAATATTTAAAAGAATATTAATAAAAAATAAAACAATCATCAAAATAATTTCAGATGTAAAATGGTTTATACCAAATTATATATTCTACAAAAAAAGAAAGTAGAACTGGTAGAGTAAAGTTACAAATCTCGGTTTTCAGTCTGCCAAAAGCTGGTTATAAGATTATTCAGTTTGTTTGATCAAAAGTTTTCGTTATAAAATTATTTTAAACTAATTTATGTTTTGATTCGACATATCACTTATACTCTTGGTATTAAAAAATAACAAATGCTCAAATAAAAGAACACGATTTAACGTTTTATCACGTTATATCTTATGCTATTGGTATAATAAAAACTGAATGTCAACATTTTTATTGATAATATATGTTTAATGTTACATGAATCAAGCAGCTTTAAGTTGAACTCACGCTTCCTACTAATAACTTAGCGAAATGTATACAAATTAACCAAAATTTAACTTTGGGGTTTACTTTTTAAATAACATCACGAAAATACTTAAATTTATAACGTTTTATGTGATACAAACTTAAAAAATAGAACATATTTTTTCCAGTGCGTAACTTATTTAAAAAATATAACAGAATACATTTCATTTTTCTTTAATTTATTTTAGTACTTCCGTAGTAAGGCTTATCAGAAAAAGTGTCTTACTAAGGTAGAATGAATACAAATTAAAATAAAATCATACTGTAGTTTAAAGTTTAAAGATATAAAACGATGTAATAATTGATTGTTTAAAATTAACTAAGTGCTTATGCTATGTAGATTTTGTATACTAATAAAACTCGTTAGAATTAAAAAAATCTAAAATAAACAAGCGATAAAAATTAAAATTAAAACTATACTTTAGTATAAAATCTAACACGAAACTAATTACTTTAAAATTACTTAATATAAGGATTTGAAAAGTCTAGTGGGCTATACATAAATTGGGCCTTAAAGATTGAATACATTAGGCTTCCAGAATATGCTTTTGAAAAGAGTTCTCCGCTCTCACTAAGACTGAAAAATTCTCCTTTTTATAATTTTTAGCATACTCAGGATTGTCCAACAAATGTTGCCTAATCGCCGAGAAATATTTTTTTGTTGGTTTCTCCGAACGGCCATCAAACCAGCTTTTCAATATTTTTGGAACATGTTGATCGATTCTTACATGAAACCTTTGAGATGTTTTTCCCACGTAGTCACTACCACAGTGACAACTGAATTCATAGATGATGTTAATTTTTTCATGGGTTGGAGAAACAACTTTGTAAATTCCACTTAGAGGTCGATCAGTACACAAAACTATTCTTAAATTAACAGAGCTGAAAACCTGGTTTATTTCCTCTTAAATTTTCTTAGAAAACCTCTCCGAGCTAGGAAATTTTAAGTTTACTATAAGTATACTGGACACTTCTGAGGGCCAATCATTTTTAAAGCTGTTGAACTTCTAGCTCTTGTTATAACTTTCAAAACTAAGTTACCTGAATAACCAAGGGAAAGGAAAGTGTTTTGAAGTGTTTTCAACTCGCCTTCTAGAAAGCAAGGAGAACAAAGTCTGGTGAAATTCTTCACTATACCCGTAAAACTCCTAACTACTGCTTGACTGGACCAAAAGATGCCCACAGAACATATAATGCTTCTGAATTTAATTTACGTTAGATTTTAGTTAAAAGTTCCCCCTCAACTGATCGTTGGACACATACATCTAAAAAGCTTAATGACTTGTTGTATTCTTCTTCTTTTGTAAAACAAAGGTTTTTGTGAAGATTATTTAGGTCATTTAAATAACCAGAACTTTCTTGTCTATTTTCAAACGTGACAAAATTGTCATCTACGTATCGAAGATACATAAGAGGACTTTTACAGTTCAAAAACAACTTACTTTCTAGGTAATCAACAAAATATTAGCCAAGACAGGACCTAAAGGTGAACCCATTGCAACCCCATCTATCTGTTTGTACATTTTACCATCAAAACTAAACTCAGTACCTAAAACAGCCATGTGTAACATTTCTTTGCACACGAATTCAGGCATCTGAGGGTGCTTTTAATCTGAATGATACAATACCTTTAAGCAAATTAAAATATTAGTGAACAAGCTTTTGATATTATATGCAATCATATAGCTACTTTTGACTTTAGAACGAGGAATTAGACTAATTTTTTCTATAAAATCCTTAAGAGAGTAATTTGAAAATTTGTGTACAACTGGTGCAAGTGTTTTTACTAAGAATTCAGAAGTTCAACAGGTTTAAAAATGATTGGCCCTTAGAAGTGTCCAGTATACTTAAAACTTCCTTACCTTGGAAATATTTCTGAGAGGTTTTCTTAGAAAATTTAAGAGAAAATAGACCATGTTTTCAGCTCTGTTCATTTTAGAACAGCTTTGTATACTGATAGACCTCTAAGTGGAATTTACAAAGATGTTTCTCCCACCCATGGAAAAAGTAACATCATCTATAAATTTAGTTGTCACTGTGGTAGTGACTACGTGTGAAAAACATCTCAAAGGTTTCATGTAAGAATAAATCAGCATGTTCCGAAAGTCTTGAAAAGTTGGTTTAATGGCCGTTCAGAGAAACCAACGAAAAAATACTTCTCGGCGATTTGGCGACATTTGTTGGACAATCCTGAGTGTGCTAAAAATTATAAAAGGAGAATTTTTTAGTCTTAGTGAGAGCGGAGAACTCTTTATAACTGCATATTCTGGAAGTCTTATGTATATTACGTAAGTTTCTTGCTAAAATTTAATTCAAAGCATAGTTTTAATTTTAATTAATATTGCTTGTTTATTTTAGATTGTTTTAATTCTAACGATTATACCAAATGTATAAAGCATAAGCAGTTAGTTAATTTAAAACATTCAATTATTACATCATTTTCTATTTTAAAACTTTAGACTACACTATTATTTTATTTCAGCTGGTATTCATTCTATCTTTATAAGATACTATTTCTGATGAGCCTTACTACGAAAGTAGTAAAATAAATTTAAGAAAAATGATATGTATTCTGTTATATTTTCTAACAAACTTTAAAATAATTTAAAAAAGCTTTTGTGCAGAAAATAAAAAAAAGAATAGTATATAAACTTTATATATTATATAAAATACTTGTTATATGAGTTTATTTGTGACGTACTTATATAAACCCGCAAAGGATAAAGTTTTAAAATTTTATTAATAGAAAAACAATTTTAACAAATGCATCTAGCATACAATCGCTTCTTCAAAGCTGATCTAACTCAGCTCATAACAAATGGTACACTAACCTGTCAGATAGGTACACACTTACTATGTACAAACTGCCGGTATGGTACGCACTTTTTAGCCGAAAAAATTTATGTTCAATTTAGAAATAAAAACATCAAACTTGAAACTACAATTACAAAGATATTATGTTTCAAACTAAACGAACTATAGTATTATCAAATAAAATATACTGTCTTAAGTTTAAATAAAACAAATTAAATGAACCAGAGAATAAGTCAAGAACTTAAATTGTATAAACCAATTCCAATATATTATATAAACATAAAACACTTTATTTACTTAATGAACATTACGAACAGTGCAGCTTAAACTTGCTTACCTTTCTAAAAAAATGTTGATAAATTTAGTAAAAATTTGAGCACAAAATTTTATAAAACATTACTAAATTTTTATTATATTGATTTATCTTAAATTATTAATGAAATACTATGTGCAATACAACTATTGAAGGTTCATGGATTTAAAAATTAAAGTAAAATTAACTTTGTTGGTTGACTATAAAAATACAAACAAAATAAATAGTTACATATGTTACATAAGTACTCAAGACTTCTAAAATATTTTAAACAGTTTTGTTTTAGTTTTAATGTTAAAGTTTTTGTTTAAGGGGATTTTAATTTTAACATTTCGTTTTTTAACATAAAAATTATATTTTCTAATTAATACAGTTTACAATTTCATACAGGTTTTTAACGTAATTGCTGTTTTAACTTGATAGTATTGTTTTTATGTGAATATATGTTTTAAAGTGTTAAAAATAAATATTCACAGAAAATAAATAATTTTTTAAATAAGTTTTAAACGTAAGATGGTTTATACCAAATGGTATAATTAACAAGCAAAAGTAATTAAAATATCATGACAGTATGATAAAACTGATACATACGAATATCGACTCTCAGTCTATTGAGGGCTTTTTACAAGATTATCCGTCTTCTTTGATGAAAAGTTTTAGTTATAAAATTGGTTTAAACCATCCTTAAATTTTAATTAGACATACTCTTTATTTATTTTAATATTGAAATAAACTTATGTAAAGAAATTGAAATTATCGTTTTATCACTTTATATCTTATATGATATAAAAAACTGAATGATTGCATTCTTATTATTGCATTCTAATTAAATATTAACTTTTGTTAGCTGAACCAAGCAGCTTAAAATTAAACAAACAATTTGCTATGTAAATATTGTTCAACTTATCTAATACATAAAACTCCATCACAACTTGATGTTGTGGTTTTTATTTAAGTTACGTCACAAGAAAAATTATAAATATTTTTTTTCATATAGGAATACATTGCGATTAAATTAATATGATTATAAAATAGTTATTAAACGAGTAATGTAATATACTCTTAAGGTTTAGTAACCGTAAAAAAGTTTACTTTATAAATTGATTTAATTTTCAAAATGCATTTCAACCAAACATTAAGTTTTAAATTTTATTGTCCGCTTAACAGATTTATTTTCTTTTAATTGTGCAATGAATTGTTCTATGTGAAAAAAAAAATTAAGGGTTATGTTTTTAAATAATTTGATATAGTATTTAATATGTACAATCAATTAATTTGAAAGTTTATAAGTTCAAATAAGTAATAATAATGAAGTCATTAGCAGGTTTTAGTGCAAGAGTATTAAAATAAAAGTTATTATGATTATTTTACTCGATTAAATAGTATAACATTGTTTTAATGCTTTGTTTAACATGTGATGCCTAAATTGTTTAACGTTAAGAAAAAAAAGCTTCTTTAGATATATATTAATAGGAACTACAAAAATGAGTTGCTAAATAAGGTAGTTTACAAAAAGTTATTTCTGTAAAGTTTCAAGTTAATCATTTTAAATAATGTCTATCATAAAAATTAAGATAGTATAAAACTTTTTCTTAAAAACAATATTTTTATTTCATTAAATGTTGTACATGGAAAATCAGCATCACGTAAAAAACAAACTTGTATAACAAATAAAAGTATAAATAAAACCCCGTAATTAAATTTGAACATCAACGTTTGCGTCAATACTATTTGTAAGGAGCTACTTAGCTTGTAATATTCGTAATATCTTATACTAAAATGCAGAAGACGTTTGCAATTCGTTAGCTAGAAAATTGTTTGTGTACTTTTTATTTTTCTGATAACAATAAAAATTCTCAATTAAATGATAAGGAGAATTATCAACTAAAAATGTTCAACTTGATTAAGAAAACAATGTTTCACTCACGATCGAAACATTGTTTTGTTGATAAATCTTAAAATTTTGTCAAGAAAATTACTTTAAAAAAACACTTGTGTTTGTGTTTTGTTGTTTTGTTGTTAGTTTTTGTAACTAAAAAAAATCTTGTACAAGCAATATTCTCTACATAGCTATATTGTTATTATGGTGTATGACTTATATGACTTGTATTCTGAACATGACATTAAACTGTATCCTGGTGTATGACTCAATAACCGGAAAGTTTTTTTTTCGTACAACAGTTCTAAAATTTTTGAGCGTTTTTTTTTCTTTCTATAGACAATGTTAGTTTAATCGGTTTATTTTCTTTTTGTCACTACGAATTTTGTATTTTCACAAAAATGTGACTTTAACCGTTTTTTCTGAATTTAAAACTAAACCGTTGTGTGTCAACATATAGTTAGATTAATTTAGTATCTTACCTTGATGATTAAAAATTCCTGTAATTTTTTTTTTATAAAAATGCTGGTACTAGTTGTAACAATTTAAACTAATTTCAACTAAGATTTTTCATTAATACAAATATATGCTTTCATTATATATTTTTATTTATTACTGCTTTTATGAAAGACATTAAATTTAGAAACAGTAAGCTTTTTTTATTTAAATTCTAAAAAAAGCAATGCTAGTATTTTATCAATTCGTGTTGTAATTGTTCTTAGTTTTGTAAAAGGTAAAAAAGAAATAGGCTTGCTATATTTTTAGCTTCATACTCAAAACTTGAATAATGATTTAATAAATTTACAAGATGAAGCATTGTTAAATTAAAACAGTAGTTAAAATAGACTAAATGTTGATTTTGATGTTTTAGTGACGTTGCTATCTAATGTCACAAAGTCAGACTTCATTAAAATTATAAATGACATATTTTAGTATGATAGATAATTTTGAGAATTTTTGATTAAATAATTTTGTATTAATCATTTTTGGGTTTTTTAATTACTATATTACAGTCTTTTAAGCTACATTATTTTAAACACTTAAAGACAGCATTAAATAATTAGTCAATAAATTATTGTCAACATTTTAAAATTTTGTTTTCCTTATTTGAGTGTAACTTTAAAGCATTTGTTTTTGCAGTTAAACAATAAAAATTTTTTAATTTAAGTAAAAGGTTATTAGTAACAAATAAAATATAGAATGAAGTGTAAATAAACATCATTTAAATCTAATAGTGATCAGTGATGTTTATTCCCTCAACATCTTGCATCAATAAATTAATATAATAACAACTTAGTTTAAAACTAATAAGTATTATCTGGCAAAGTAAGTTTTTAAGCTGAATTGGTTACAGCTACACCACATATTTGTTACTTAGAACATGTAAAGTTTTGTTTGTATCATAATAAATACTAAACATGGTTTCCAAATTTTGCTCTAATTCAGTTTTAATTTTAAAGGCAATTGAATTAACAACTGACACTAATAAACATATTTAAAGTAATTGTGCTATTAATTGCAATGTGGCGCTAACTTACTTTCTATTATTTCGTAGCACTTGAGCAAATTTAAATAGTAAAATTTACAATGCAAACAAAAATGAATGTTTCATTCATTCGCATTATAACTGATTAATGAATTTGATCTTGTTGTTTGTTACATTTTTATATACCAATATACAATTGAGTTATTAACTAGTTGGTCTGACCTTAGATTAAAAGTTTTTCGGTTTAATAAAACTCAGCTATACATAATTTATATTATTAAAGCAATTTATGATTTTGCTATAATACTTCCCTGTGTTGTTACGTTGGGTAAATAATAAATTACTTTACAATTTTCGTATTATTGTAGCAAATTATAATAGTTTGTTTCAAGCAAAACTAAATGTTTCATTTACTAACATTTAGTCTGATTACGAAATTAATCTTACAATTTCTTACGTTTTTAATAGCAGTAGCTTATAATTTGATTATGTCTTAATGCCAGGTTATCGACAAGATATGTTCAAAAATGTTTAATTCGACATCTTAATTTATTGATAACATCTTAGTTATTTTAATATTTGAAAAAAAAACAAATCGTTAGTAACCTAACCGAACAAATGTTAATATTGACAGAAGTTCGATTTAGAAGTTTCGATAAACATTAACTTAAAAAATATTTAATTACCTAAATAAGACTATGGCTAGTATTAAGAAAATAATAGAGTATATTTTAATTCTATAGCTTGTATAGATGATAGACTAGTTTATATATATATAATCTAATCTTTAATTCATAATAAAAATCCATATAGTTTTGTAGCTAACTTTTAAGGGTTTTTAATATTATTTAGTTATAGCTTTAATGTACTATAAAAACTAAATAAAAAAAGAAAACAAAGTTATTGTTTAAAACATTTACTTTAAATGTTTAACATCAAACGCTTGTATTTTCGCTTTATTGATCACTTAATGAAACTTAATTTTTTACAATTTTTTTGTTACGTCATATGCATATATGCCACAACTTAAAGCTCTGATAAGTTTGTATAAATATAATTAACTTGCATTAGGTATTAAGAAGTTATTATTTCTCTAAATTTTAAGCTGATGTAAATTAGCCATTAAATATTATTTTGTTTTTGGTTTAAGTTATTTTGGAACATTAATATTGTATTTTTCTACAAATCTGCACTAAAATAAATTTTATTCGTACCAAAGGTTAATTAAAATTTGTATTATAGCGTTGATTCACTGTTGTTTTACAATTCAGAAACTAAAAAGCTTTAAATTAAGTGACTAAGTTCTTATATTTAACTCGAAATAGTTTTGTTATTAACTTTGTTTGTTTAATATTTTATCAGTTGTACTACATATTTAAAAAAAAAAGTCGGTTTTGTTTAAAATACAAAGTCCCTAATGATTAAAACAGAGTAAGTAATTTAAAAACTACAGTAGAAGAACTATGCTTCAAATTTAAGCTTTCAGTTCTTTATTATTTACTGAAATATCTACAAGTTTGTCAAATTAAAAGTTTTTCAAATGACTGCTTAAATTAGGTAAAAAATAACATTACTTATAACGATATTTAGTAAATCAATGTTTATCAAACTATTATTGTTAGCAAAATGCTATAAAACCTCAAACAAAAGGTGGTAAGTCAGAATATACTATATTTTTGCAATCATAAAAAAAATAGAAAGAGAATATAAACTTGTATAGTTGATTAAGTTGTGAAATAAAGGACAAATATTGAAATTGTAGGTTTCTACCACTGACGTTGCTTCTTAATCACACAAAATCTGACTTCATTAATTTATATAAAAATAACTGACTTTGGAAAAATATTGCAACGGAAATCTCGAAAGTTTTAAAGACTGATTTAAAGTAAGCAAAATGTTTTATATTTCCCAATGAATTTAATTATGAAAACCTAATAGAATTATTGTTAAGTTTAATTAAAAATGGTTAAACTCCTCTATTTTTTGGAACTAAATGTGTGTTTTTTGAAAAATCTAAATAATAAAAGTAGATGAAAGTCTAAAACAAAACTTAAAATTTTGTTAAACTTCTAATAACTAAAGCTATTTACAATCACTTGTGTGTATTTTTCAATATTAGAATAAATTTTTAACAATTAGTAAAAAAGTAAATTTTTTTAAATATAATGTTGATAATTAACTGTACATACATACTAAATAAAGCTTTTATTACAAAAATAAGATGTTATAATTAAAATTATCCTTTCAACACTTTAATAATGTTTTGACTAACTTGATTAACAATTTTTTTCAGTGCTTACTATTAACTCGGTACAAATTTTGACCGATACTAAATCGTAATTGTTTGTCACTTGGTTTTATTTGTTTCATTTTCAATTAAATTTATATTTTAAAAGTTATGTTTGGCAATTACTTAGTTTAATATAGTATTAATATTTTAAAACGCAACTTGTTAAAAGATGTTTATAGACAAATATTTCAGAACACATAGTTGTCAACCTTATAAGATAATAAATAACTATTATATATTTTTTTTATTTTAATGTTACAAAATTTAAACTTTTGGTCTTTTATTTTGTTTTTTATTTAGTTTTTATAATCACATAACTTTCGGTTAAATTAAATATTAAAATATTCGACTAATTCAGCTAACAATTTTAGCAATGTGTAAACTTTAATGACTTTATTGCAACTCAAAATCATTTAGTTGTGCATCATTTGATACAGTATAGTTTGTTTTCAAAGTTTTTCCTATTTTAACTGATTTGTATTGTTATTTCTATAAAATAAATTTTTACATACATACTTTATGTTATAAAACAGTTGC
>NW_028139374.1:0-41433 GCF_965202585.1 Thalia democratica | reverse complement strand
TGATGAACAGTTTTAGTTATAAAATTTACTTAAATCATTCTTAAATTTTGATTACGCATAGTCATTATACCGATGGTATTGAAATAAAAGAACAACTCATGTAAGCAAATGGGAGTTAAGAAGTCTTATGACATTATATGTTCTGTGATATAAAAAACTTAATTATTTTCTTGTTGTTGCATTCCAATTAAATACTAGTTTTTTGTTAGCTGAATTAATCAGCTTAAAATTAATTTAGCAACGTTAAATATGAATAGCATTCAACTTACCTTATATATAAAACAACATCAGAACTTGATGTTTTGTGGTTTTTTATGTAACTTACGTCACAAGAAAATTATAGATATTTTTTTTATATAGGAAAACATTGAAATTAAATTAATATGACTTTAGAATAGCTATCAAACGAGTAATGTAATATATTCTTAAGGTTTAGTAACCGTTAAAAAGAAAGTTTACTTTATAAATGAATTTAATTTTCAAAACACATTTTAACAAAACATTATGTTTCAAGATTTAATGTCCTCTTAGCAGATTTTTTTTCGTTTGAATGAGCAATGAATTGTTCTATGTCAAGTACAAATTTTTAACGACTATGTTTTAAAATAATTTGATATTATAGTTGATTTAATATGTACACAGAAGTAATTTGAAAGTTTATAAGTAATAATTAGCTTGTGATGTCATTAGCATAAAATATATAAAAAAGTTAGAACATAATATTTTAAAAATAAGCTTATAAATCCGTTATTTTAACTATTTTATATATAAAGTTTTCAAAACATTTTTACGACCTGTTGCATGAGTTTAATGTTTTAAATTTTCTATCCATCTATGATGCGCTTAAATAAAACCTACAAAACATTAAAATATTGAAAACAAATTTATATAGAAATAGTGAAAAACTGATCATTTTCAAAGTTCAACTATTATTAGGTAGTTAACTAAAAATATGAACATATGACTTGAAATATTGAACGAGACAAGAAAAAAACTGTCAAAAATTTGGTTTTAGGACTTTTTGTACGAAGGAACCTTTTGTTTATCGAGTCTTAGATACAGTTTTACGTCATTATTCAGCACAACAGTGCAAATTATATACTTCAATCAAACAAATTTTTGTTAAGATTTTTTTATAAACTTTTGTTCGATTTTCAGTATTTTTTAATGGTAATATGAAAGTTTTGTGTATTAAAACTTATCTGCTTAAATAGTAATTAATTTGAAGTTTTAACTTTTTCACAAAGTATACTAAAAAGGCAAAGTTTTCAAATTTGACATTAAGATACTTTTTAATACTTGAAATCATAACTTGGATTGAGGTTGTTTACATAGCTATTTAAAAAAAAGTCTAGACAAAACGAAAAGCAAACTATAATTAATTAAATAATAAAATCTATGAGTTTTTATAAATTGCAACTTAATAAATATGTTTTAAAATAAAGTTTAAGAATACAAGTTTAATTTTTCAATAAAAATCTTAAAATACCAATTAAAGCATATTTTTGACTAGTTTATATTGCTTTAAAATATTGTTCTAAGATCAAATTACTTATAAAAAGTAATATATAAAGCAAATAAACAGAATCTTTACTAAAGTTTATTTCAACATATCATATTTTGTTTACGAAATTCTGTGATTGTGTTATAAAATATAGAAAACTTAAAAAAAGTTAAAAAAAAAATATTTTTAAATACTTATATGTTTTAATTAAGCTATATTATTTTGCACTGTTAAAACTTTATTTCTTCTACAGGTTTCTTTAAAGTCGTGTATAAACAGAACAAAACAAAATAGTTTTAAACAGCTGAGTTGTAACCAGGTTTGATTTTATAAAGCTTTTTATAACAACTTTTTCAACTAACTTAAAAATTTATAGATTTTCAAAACTACGAGTTTTAAAAATGCTACATAAGTAGACAAGTATTTCTATAAAGACTTTATATATTACATATACTAATTTTAAGGTGTTAAAGTTATTACTAAGTATTAACTAATTGGAGATTATGCACAGTTTTTTTATTGTGACGTAATTATCAAAACAGAAGATTTATAAAGTTAAGATTTTGTAGTTGTTGTTTAAAAGCATATACTTAAACTTTTATTTAGTGTTTGAATTATAATATAAAAGTTGTTAACTAAACAGAAACTTTTTTACCTATAAACACTTCAAAAAAAAGTTTAAATTTCTTGACTAATATATCCAAACTTTTGTTTTTTAAATTGTTTAGCAATTGAGATAGCATTCGAAATAAAATATGTTACTATGAATTAAACTTTTGAGCAATTGTTTTATATACTTGTGACGTACTTTCTTTAACCAACAAAACACAAAGTTTTACATTTCTATAAAATAAAAAGTAAATGCATTAATATATATAATTCACAGTTCTCATTTTCAAAGTTGATTTAAACTCAGTAAAAAACATAGAGTTTTCATTTATGAGCACAAAGCTTTTTATACAAATATATTTTCTCATATATTCTCGCATATGATATCTAAACGAAACTGTTTTATGTTTAGCAATGGAAATAAAGCAAGGAAAAATTATTAAAAATAGGTAAAAAGGTTTGATATGATTTGTCTTACAAATTTTGATAGGTTAAAAAGTACATTAAAAATACACTTTTAGTAAAGTAACTTTAGTATAAATAACTAACTATTTTGCAAAAAAATACTTCTAAAATGTTTTATACAAGTAATAAGTTAGTCTTGATATAGGCTGCTTAAACAATAAGCTTCAAACAGTTTTATTCAGTCAGTTAAGACACTTAAATTAACTATTTGGTAACAACATAAAAATTATAAATCTTTTTTTAAACTAACTTACCTGCTGATTTTATCAGACAAAACCATTTTTAATTTTTTTGTTTAAAGGACTTTAGTAAGTGAAGTATACAAAACTCAAGTAAAACGAATTTAAAAAACTTGTAACATTTATAATAAAAATTGTTTAAATAAAAAAATTCTACTGAATTCTATTTTAATTTAGTTATATAAAAATACCCTAATACAGAAATAAACACTTTACTACATTTCTATTTAGTTGGTAAAAAATGAAAAATTTTTAAAGATACTATTTAATAACAAAGACCTATAACAATTTATACGACATATATTACACATATTTACTATAAAACTATTAACATTTTAGTAGCAATACATATGTAATAACACTGAACACGAGTAAAATGTTAAAACAGTAAAGTAATAAAAACTGTTAATAAAATTTAAACACCGCTTAAGTAAAAATTAAATTAATGATTGTTTCAACTCTGTTAAGTTTAATTATTCATTCAACCTATTTACTTTTTTTTTGTGCAAACTGTTGTACAGGTTTATTAATTTTATCACTTTAGTAACATAAGTTAGGCTTTAAAACATAAGTTTATCAATATCTGTAACGTTAGATTAATAGTAGGATATAAATATTAGAATATACAAAAGCTAAGTAGAAAATTACATCATAAAAAAGATTTATATATGATGAAAATTATGTTGTGTTTTTCTTTTAATATAGAAATATATTTAGCTGATAATGAACAGCTCAAAACTGAAGAAAACATACCTCTCTTAATTCAAGAATTATTAATTATTATATATAAACAAACGTCTATAAAAAATTGTGGTTTTTTGTACAAGGTCACAGAAAAATATTAAAATAATATTCTTTTGTAAACTAAATACAGGAAAAATTTCAACTTCTTGTTTCATATTTAAACAAAGATATTTACTTTTTAATTACCACAATTTACAGTAACATACGGTTACTTAATGTACTAAATAAAGAGTAATATTCTCATTTGTATAATTTTCAAAATTAAAAAATAAAAGAATATTCAAAACAAGTTTTAAACCTAAAATGGTTATTACCAAATGATACATTTTACAATTTATTGTCACAAATTATTTTAGTTAAAAGTATAGAATATGATAAAACTGATATAGATACAAAACTCTGTTTTCAGATTACCGAGAGCTTGTGACAAGGTTATCCGGTTTGTATGATCAACAGCTTTCGTTATGAAATTGGTTTAAATTGTACTTAAATTTGATTAGAAATATTCTCTATACTTTTTATTTTAAACAAATCAAGTATGTAGAAAAATATAATTTACGTCTTATTGTGCGATATTATATTTTATAGATATAATAAAACCGAATCATTGCATTTTTCTTATTACTTTCTAACTAAACACTACTTTTTTGTTAGCTGAAACAAGCAGCTTAAAATTCAATTTCCACACCTTCCATAATAACCACCCAAACTAGCTAAATATAAACAAATCTACCAAAACTTGATGTTGTGGTTTTTATATGTATGACGTCACAAGAATATTTTTAGATAACAATGTTTTATGCTATACAAACAATTAATTAAAATCAAGCTTTTGTTTAGAAAACTTAAAATCAAAAAATTTACATAATATTATTACTTCTCGTTACTCATACTGTTAATTTTTATTTATATTTAACATGTAATTAACTTGAAACAGAATTATTAAAGCAAAATACTTAGACTTTTAGAAAGGACTGTTAAATATGATACTTAAAAACCTTTATATTATGTTTTTACATCTTTTAATAACCAAAATTATATAGTGGAAGTGCTAGAAAATAAAAACAATATTAAGCTTATAGGTTAATTTAGTAGTTAATTTTAAGGGGGTAGGTGCCAAATATGTACGAATGGTCACTTTTGCACGAAGAACCCTGCACTTTAGCACGGGTTGAATTACTTTTAATTTTTTTTTAATAAATTCATAATAATTTGTTTTTATCGTAATGAATTTTATATTTTTTCATATTTACTATAAATGTTACCCCTTAACCCTTACTCTTGGTCAGTAATTTTTTTTGAGTAGTATTTTTTACTTTTAGTTATTTTTTTTTTGTTTTAAAAATAACTCTCATTAGTTGTGTTTTTTTTTACTTATTTTTCTATCACTGTTACCTTTATAACTTACCCTCGGTCAGTAACTTATTACTTTTTTTTTATTTTTTATTACAATTTTTTTTTTTGCTCTTGGCCAAAAATGAACCATCTTGCGAACATGTCTTAGTTCATATTTGAGCCGTTCCCATTTTGAATATATAGCAAATCGTTGTAAATTTTTACATAAAGAGACTTAAGTAATTTTAAAGTGCTTTTCATTGTTTTGTTTAAGTCTGATGAAATTATCAGTTATTGTCTTTTGAAACAGCTGTAGTTTGACGAAATAAACAATTGCACTTAAAGTTGAGGTATTTTTCATAACATATTACGTATTAACCAAATTCAGAACACTTACTTAACTATTATTTAAATAATTTAGTCGAAATAATATATATACAGTTTTCTTTGTCGAAAACTACGACCATCATTTGTAAAACTTTTTCTATATAACAATGTTAATTAAAACTTCATCTGAAAATTAAACAGATTATAAAGAACATCTTAATAAACTTACTTCTTCAACAACTAGCATTAAATAAAGTAAGAATATTTTAACAAACTGTCAAAACCTGTTGAATTTTATAACATTTTTTTTTGCAATTATATCAACTTGTGACGTACTTATATACACCAAAAATTATGAAGTTTTAAATTTTTATTTCTTAAAATATATTTTCAACAATAACTAATATCTAATATTTCCCTCTGGTAGTTAGTTACATTTTCAAAGTTGATTTCAATTCAGCTAGCAAAGAACATTTGATTTTACAAAAAAAAAAGGATGATTTTCGACAGAATAAAATACTATAATTTAGTATTATAGATATTATAGATTGTAACTTATAAATTTTTTATAACCTAATTTTGTTTTTAATCAACCTTAGGGTTTTTCAATGACTCTATTACAGTTTTGTAAGCTACCTTTTTTTAAATATCCAAAGACAAAATTTAAGTTTATAAATAACTCTTTAAACTTTCTAATCTTATTAACCAATTTTATTAAAACTTTAAAACATTCTTTTGCAGTTAAACAATAAGTGTTTATTAATTAAGCTAAAACAGTACTCGTCGCATTCAAAACAAAAAAAAAACTAATAAAGTATTAATTATAACTAGCATAATGTTTATTGAACGATAAAGAAAGCGCTTAAAAAGTTTGTTCTAAAGATCTGGTTTACAAAAAAAAACCTTTCGGTAATCGAGCAATTTGTAATTAATGACGTTTACTCTTTCATCATAGCATGTACTTCATAAAATTAATATAAAAAAAATCTAGTTATGATTACTTAGTTTTATCTGAGTAGATAAGTTCTTAAGTTTTATTGAATTCAGCTAAACATCAAATTTGTTACTTAAACATTTTTTATGTAAAGTTTTGTTTATATCAAAAGTAAAGTTGTTAAACTAATTAATATAAAAACAATCAAGTTAAGATTAGTAGTTTGATCTGAGTAGACGTAGATAAAATTTTAAGCTGTATTTAATTCAGCATATTTATTACTTAAGCATTTTCTTTTGTAAAGTTTACTTTGTATAAAAATTAAAATTACCAAACATTGTTTCCAAACTTGCTTCAAGTTTAGTTTAAATTTTAAAAGTCAGATATCATGACTAACATTACTAAACTAAACTTAACACTTCATTACAGATGCAGTTATTTAAAGTAAGTTACAAAATACAAAATTTCAAAATAACTATGTTTTCAAATGTAGTTTGAAGCAGACTTATTTTATAATATTTCGTAGTGTTAGAGCTAACTTCAATTGCAAATTGTTCAATTCAAGCAAAAGTAAATGTTTTATTTATTCGCATTATATCTGTTTAATGAATTTAATTTTATTGTTTGTTACATTTGTATATACCAATATACAATTGAGTTATTAACTAGTTAGTCTGACCTCAGATTAAAAGTTTTTCGGTTTAATAAAACTCAGCTATACATAATTTATATTATTTAAGTAATTTATTATTTTGCTAAAATATTTCCCTGTGTTGTTACGCATGGTACATAATAAATTGCATTCTATTTTTCGTATTATTGCAGCAAATTATAATAGTTTGTTTCAAGCAAAACTACATGTTTCATTTTCTAACATTAAGTTTGATTACAAAATTAATCTTATTATTTGTTACGAAATTAATCTTTTTAGAAAGCAAGACAGTGTGATTATGTTTTTATGCAAAATTATCAACAAGATATGTTCAAAAATATTTAAATCAAAAACTTATTTAAATGAAGACATCTGAATTGTTTTTCTATTCTTTACACAACTGTTTGTAGCTTAACCGAACAAATGTTAATATTGACAAAAATTCAATTTAAATATAAAAAATTAATTCAGAATATACTTAATCACCTAAAATTCACTATGGCTAGTATAAATAAAGTAACGGAATATATGTAAGTTCTATATTTTGTAAAGATGGTAGATTAATTTATATTATAACTTATAATTTTATATATTTAACTTAATCTTTAACTCATAATAAAAATCGGTCTAGTTTTGCAACTAACTTTCATTGTATTTTTAATATTTTTTAGTAATAGCTTTAACATACTATAAAACCCGGATTGAAAATAGAAAATAGAAAACAAAGCTTTCTTAAACAGCAATTACTTTAAATGTTTAACATCAAAAGCTCGTGTTTTTGCTTGATTAATTATTTTCTGAAACTCAAATTTAAACTTTGACGGTTTTCTAGTTACGTCATATGCATAAATACCATAACTTCAAGTTATGATAAATTTTATAAATATAAGTAACTTAGCTTAGGTATTAATAACACAGTAATTTGAATAGTTTTTAAGCTGTTATACAAAAGCTATTAAAAATATTTCGTTTTCGGTTTACGTTATTTTAGAACCCTAGTATCGTAATTTTCTACAAGTAGCATAATCTGCACAAAAATAAATTTCATTTGTAACAAAGGTAATTTAATTTTTGTATAATAGCGTTAATTTATGGTTGTTTTACAACTCAGAAACTAAAAAAAAAATTAAAACTGATTAATTAATTTTTTATTGTTAACTAGAAACAGTTTAGTTTTTAACTTTCTTTGTTTAATATTCTTACAGTTATACTACACATTAAAGAAAAACAAGTTTGTTTTGTTTAAAATACACAGTTTTTCTAATGATTAAAACAGAATAAATAATACTAAACAATATAGCAGGCAAATTTTGCTTTAAGTTAAGCTATCATTTTTTTATTAATTACAATAAGTTTTACAAGTAATTCAATTAGTTCGTTTTATCAAGTAAAAAGTTTTTCAAATGACTGCTTAAACTAAATAAAAAAACAACGTTTCGGATAACGATAATAGTAAAACAATGTCTATCAAACTATTATTACTGTTAGCAAACTGCTAAAAACCCTTAAATAGAAATTAGTAAGTCAGAAAATACTATGTGTTTTCCGTTCATAAAACATAATAAAAAGTATAAATATAAAATTATTTGTTAATAAAGTTGTTGGTAACAAAAAAACTTTTAAAATTAACTGTATACTTTTTTAGATTTCAATTACTGACTTTGTTTTTTGATCACACAAAGTCTGACTTCATCAATTTATATTGGTTTAATCAACGTTGATTGCTTATCTAATTTAAAAACTTCAAAAATTTTAAAGGTTGATTCAAAGTCAGCAAAATATCATTTTATTTCTAAACAAAATATATTGAAAACACCTAAACGAAATGTAGTTAACTTTAATTCAAAACGGTTAAACTTTTCTATTTTTTGAAATATTATGAACTAAATGTGTGTTTTAATTAAAAGTTCAAATAATAAAAGTAGATTAAAGTCAAACAAATACTTAATATTTTTTCAAACTTCTCATTGCTAAGACTATATACGGTAACGTGTTTTTATAAATGTTAAAAATCAAATTAATTTCTTAAGAATTAGAAAAACATATGAAGTACATTTCAAGCCGGGTTAAAGTGGTAGAAAGAAGTATTGTGTTAAAGAAGTAAAATAAAATAAAAAAATATATAATAGAATTATCTAAAGTACACAATTTGTAGTTTGTAACAGAAAATTATTTTTTAACAAATTTTTGTTGTTTAGTACATTTCAAAAACCATTACTTACTACTTACATTTTCTATATATGGAGCTAAATTGCTTTTTTAAAGGAAATCAATAACAAAAAACCGGTGTGAATAAAATAAATAAAAGAACACTTACTTTAACCTGACTGTAATGTGTTCAAAGAATCTTAAGTGATAGACTTTTAATGTGAACTTTTTTTTGAATCCTTTTTGCATTGCTAGTAAGGTATCCCTTCTTAATAAATTAATTAGCAATAACTAGCAAAACTTGTATTAACTATTCGGAATGAAAGTTTTAAATAGAATGTTTAAAGTAACACCACACATAAAAAATACAAACAGATTTTCGTTTTATAATAATTTGAACATTTATCAAATAAAGCTATCAGCAATTAACTTTAAAACTGTTGACACTATGAAATTATGTTAAACGCTTGAAATTTGTATTTCAAAAGTAACTTATAAAAACAAAGTAATACTTCATTCGATAATAAGTTTAATAGACTTTTACTTAACAAGTTTTTTTTTAATTACGATAGATATAAACAAAGATAGTATGAAAATTTTAAAAAAGTTAGTAAAAACTGCAGTTAAGTAATAAAAAAAGTTAAGAATATTGATTTGTACAACATTTTTAACAAAACCTATATTTTTTGTAAACCTACAAATTTTAAAGTGTTAATGTTTTGTTACTTTATTTGGAATCTATTATTAAATAGTTAAACTATGTTTATACTAACCATGTATCTACTTTTGAGCCTTTAAAAATTTATATTTATTAAACGCATTCTTAAACAAAACGATACTATAAATTGAGATATACATCTTCTAAAATAAGTATCTGTTGTTTTGTTAATTAATCATATCGGCTTTTTTTCATAAAATTGCGAACTAAATATTTAAAAAGTGACAAAAAAAATATTTTAGATAAGAAAAAAAAAGGCTTTAAACATAATTTTCGTAAAATACATACCCACAAACATTAGCAAACAATTTAATGATAAATTTATAGGCAGTTTTATCTCCTATACAGCTTACAAACCTGATTATTAGTTTTATATATATGCTTCTTATCTACTGACTTATTAAAACTAATGAAATGCTTTTAGTCTCACAATAAATAAAAATTTTTATAATGAATGATTTTTTTTTGAAATGATGTAAGTATTAAACATAACAGCTTAAAATAAAATAAAAATTTAAAAAAAAGTAGGCAAAAATGTTTTATAAACACACTTATAACTGCGTAATCAGTTTAGTTCTAATAGCTTCTATTGAAAAAATAAAATAAAAAATAAGCAAAATACCTGTCTAGGCTTCGTAAATAATATGCTCGATACCATGCCGTTAAATTTTTATTTATTAAAAATAGGAATGATAAAAATTTGTCACTTACAAACTATATTTAACTGTTTGAAAGCATTTGTGGTTTTGATACTTGCTAAATATGTATTCAAATGCAGTTAAGTTTTATTTTTTAAAATGTTATTTTATATTGGTCTCAATGTTAAATATGTTTTTTGAACTTTACAAAATCACATTTTAAAACTTTACTACTGTGAAAACAGGATAAATTCGTTTAATAAGAATAAAAAAGCATACATTTGTGATTTTAGCTATAAACAGTTACTATTGCTATGCTTTTTAGAACTAAAAGTATAGAAAATATAATTTAAAAAATTTACGAAATAAACACCTGTTAAGTCGAAAAACAAGTTTAAAACTTAATTAATACTTCAATAGAGATTTTAGATAGACTTATTTTATAAGTAATCAAAAACTTTTTAAATCTTTGTTTTTGTACTGTAGAAAAACCAATTTATTCAAATAACTAGTTTATTTATACAATTTTATAGTTAGTATAACTTTTAGTAGTAAGTAAAATTATTGATATCCAAAAGATCATGTTTTGTAGTTAAAATACATTTATGTATGAAATGTTTTTAAATGTTTGGTTTTCATTTGAAACTTTTGAAAGATTTGTTACAAATAATGGTCTTGTGTTCAACTTTAGATATCATAAAAGTGCAACTAAAATTTGAAAATATTTTACTTTTTAATAAATTAGTGCAAAGTACGAGTTAATATTGAAAAAAGAATCAACTTTGAACGTTTATAAGTTAAACCAAGTAATTAATAAAGTGCAAGTAATCACCTTGTTAATAAATAAATCACATTGTTATGTAAAGTGAGTGAGAATAAAAAACGAACAATCAAAACTAGCAATTGACTAAATTGTTGCAAATCAATAATTTTTCTTATCAATTATTAAAACAACCACAACTAACAAAAACCCCAGATTTTTTATAACTTTAAAGTATATAATTATTAACTCTTTCCGATTTATATAGATTTATATTTATGTTTTATGTAACAGAGGATTTGAACATTTTTATTCTCAAAACTTACTTAGATACAAAACAATACAATCATTTAATTCTATTGTAGGAATAAATTTTATTGAACTTAAATACGATCATGTAACTTTTGTTTAGTTTATACTACTGCTGCACGAAAAACTACCAAAATAAATTAATTTATCATTTTTGTTAAAGCTGGTTAGAGTTTATATTAAAAAATTAATTATAAGCTTGTATTTGGAAGAATGTAAATGTAAAAAGAATATTTCTAATTTTTCAAACAAAATGCATATAAAATTTTTTAAATTAATTAAATAATTAGTTTGACACAAAAACAATTAATCAAAAAGATACCGAATTTTCATGTTTTGTTGAAAAGTATAATACTTTTTTTAATTAAAAAATCTCTTTAGTTTTACACGCTTTAAAACAACTTTTATGTTTACGTTTATTATTTATTAAATATTGTAAATCTAGTTAGGACTGACAAAAATAAAACAAATAAATATTTAGATAACATTTACTTTATAACAACTACAAAAAATATTTTTGAAATAAGTTCAAATGCAACGTTTTGACGATTATTTAAATACACAATCATAAATAAAACTATAGTAATAAATTAGACTGAATGATATTATGACCTTTTTAACCTTTTTAAAAACTTAATTAAAAAATTTTTAATCGACAAGATCGGATTATTTCCGACCGGAACTTAATATTATTAGAAAATTTAATTTCCAGTTTAATAATTATGGTTTGAAAAATTTCTTTAAATCTGTAGATTTTAAAACAGTGTACCTTTAACTTATACTAATTATAAGAACTGTTTATGTTAAGAAAATTTAAAACAAATTACTTGTATTGTGTTAATTTTCAACTTCAAAAAAAGTTGAGTTGACTTAAGGACAATGATTGTGTCATGATAAATTAAATAAATAGATTATACACAATTTGTTATCAAAATACTTTTAATTATAAGAACATTCTTTTATTAAAACACAAATATTACTTCATTAAAAATTTTAAAACTAATTAAATTTTTTTTTGTTTACACAGTTTAGTTTATAACAAAGTTTTCCTAAGAAGAAAAACTAAGTGAATCAATAAAAGAAAAAATTATCGGAAATTCCGTTAGAGTTGTTGAATGTTAAGCAGAAAAAAAATATATTCGACATGTTTGCCGTTTAAATTAAATGCAATGTATGCATTCTTCCTCAACAGCCACTCATCCTGAAAGATTGTTTATATTTTTAAATTTTCGCGGAGTTTTTTATATTTTAAGTTGTTACGTAACTAGAAAACTCAGATGGGTTTTAAAAAACTTAAAGCTGTCGCATTTCATAAGAATAAGCATTTTAAAATTGTCGCATTTCATATGAATAAGCATTTTAAAGCTGCCGCATTTTGTTATAAATAAACATTTTAAAGTTGTCTATCGGGATTTCAAACCGTTTTATAAATAGCTGTTTACAGTTGACGTATTTTGTATGAATACGCATTTTAAACATGCCAATTTTTTTATAAATAAGTGCTATAAAGTTTTTGAATTTTATATAAATAAACATTTTAAGGTTGTTGAATTTTTTATATATAAATGTTTTAAATTTGTCAAATTTTATATGAATAAGCATTTTAAGGATGTCGAGTTTTTATAAAAAAGTGTTTTGTCGCATTTTATATTAATATGTGTATTAAATTATTGGATAAAATATTTTAATTATAAAGGTTTCGTTTCTAACATTTTCGCAAAAACTTAAATAAAGCTTAAATCATTTGAAAAATATTGATGGTGTAATCATTTTATAAACTATCTAGAAGAATTTTTACTTAAGTTTCACAATGAATTTGTTTCAATTGTTTTTATTTTATGTGCTATAATCATTAACTGTATTAAGCTTACAAGTTTAAAATTTATATTTAAACTTTTAGATAAGACACTTTTATGCTTATTCATTTTTTTTGTAGATTCAAATCATAAGTACAACGAACACAATTTTAAAAATAATAAAGTTTTTATACCAACAATAGTTAGTCTTTGTATAGGTTTCATATAGAATAAACTTCTAACGTATTTTATTAAGTTGGTTAAAATACCTAAAATATTCGGTAACAACATAAAGAAACAAGTGACTATTTAAGCTTACTTATCTTTTTACTTTATTAGACAAAACAATTTTTATTTTTTTTGTTTAAAGGTCTTGTTTTTTTAAACATATGCTACAAATTTAAATGGAGCATTATGCATAAGATTGGGGAATTAAAGTATTACAGTAATATTTGTAAAACCTACAACCTGGAAAAAGTAGAATTGAATTGGCTAACAAAAAACAAAATTTATTAAAAGACAAGCAATTTTTTACACCTGCCCGCACTTTAGAAAATTTTATTTCAAAACTTAACGTATTTTATATTAAATTTTAATTTTTTTTAGTAACCTTTACCGTACTTACTTGTTAAGTGCCATTTTTGATTTTTGTTATTAATAGGTAGCTTAATATAAGTACTTATATTTGTAAGTATAAAGTTCTTCGATTTTTTATAGCTTTTTTACTTGTATCTACTTTAATATTAAATTAACATATTTATTTTTATAACTTTTAAAGATTTTATTTACAGTTTTACACTGTTTATTGAGTTATCCATCGCCATTACTCATTTATTATGCAGATCTAATTATCCCAATTGGGTGAAACAGATTTGTCGATTTGTAAATAAAGTTATGTATAACATTTTACTTGCTTTAACAATTATTACGAACTAAACTTAGCATTTAATAAATAAAAATCCTTATGCGTATAACTAATTTTAATAAAAATAAAACACAAGCAAAACTAGAAGTTTATAAATAACGATTCATATTAGAAAGAATAATCGAAGATAGTTGAATAATCACCAATTTAAGATCTATATACGACAATTTTTTGCCGTGAAATAATTATCATAAACATACAATGACAGTCCCGTTATACACAATAAGAGTTACTTTAGATTTACAAATTTTCACAAAAATATGTGTGTTTTAAATTGTTACGTCACTAGAAAACTCAGATGCATTTTATTAATTAAAAGTTGTCGCATTTTGTATGAATAAGTGTTTTAGAGTTGTTGCAAAAAAGATTGTACAAATAAAAGTTTTTTATGGAAAATAGTCGCAAATTTAAATAAGGCTTATAAAACTTATCTAAAATTGATAGTGTAACCGTTATATAAGCTATCTAGAACAGTTTTGACTTAAGTTTCATAGTTAGTATCTTTCATTATATCGACTTTTGTATTAATTTATCATTCAATATACTAAATTTTAAGGTGTATAAAATTAGAGTTAATAAATAAAGCTATCTATTAGAAAAACAATCAGAGATAGCTCAATTACAATCATTCTGAAAATTAAATACGACAAGTTTTTGCCGTTTAAATAATGACTTAACAATACGATTATGACCCCGTACAACCAAATAAGCGTTTGTTTATATTTTTAAACTTTCACGAAAATATGTGTGTTTTAAGTTGTTACGTCACTAGAAAACTCAGATACATTTTATTAATAAAAAGTTGTCGCATTTTGTATGAATAAGTATTTTAGAGTTGTCGCAAAAAAGTTTGCAAAAATGAAAGTTTTTTATGGAAAATACTACCAAAATTCAAATAAAGCTTAGAAAACTTGATAGTATAACAGTTATATAAGCGATCTAGAATAGTTTTGATTTAAGTTTCATAGATAGTATCTTCCATTATATCTACTTTTGCATTAAACTATCATCTATTATACTACATTTTAAAGTGTAAAGTTTAAATTATAAGCATTTGTTAAAAATATTTTTAACTTTTATATTTATCTTGTTTGTATATTCAAATCTTCAGTACATTAAATAGCATGTTTTTTTAGTTATATAACTTTAGTATAAATAACTAACTTTTCTACAAAAAATACTTTTCAAAGTATACTTATACTTGTAATTGTTATAATGTGTATATGTTGCTTTAGCGAAAAACTTTTTAAATAGTTTTTTCAGCTAGTAAAAAACATAAAAATTTAAGTCTTTATTTGGGCTAACTTACTTGCTGAAAATTTTTAGTTTGTTTTTTTAAACGTCTTTAGTAAGTAAAGTATACAAAACACAAGTAAAACTAATTTAAAAAAATATTGTACATTTATAATAGAAACAGTTTTTCTTAATAACACTTTTATTATCTACTAATTTCAATTTAAATTAAACCATAAACGATACTCTAATATAGATATCATAATTTTAATACACATTTATTAAATTGCTAGACAATAAATACTTATCAAAAATATCTTAAATAGCAAGGACCAATAGAAATTTTAACCACAAAATATTTTTTAATACCGGTAATACAAATGGAATAACACTAATTACAAGTAAAAATGTTAAAACAGTAAAATAATACAAAGTAATAATAAACTATAAACACTACTTAAGTTTAAGCTATAATTATATTATAATAATGCTAGTTTTAATTCTATTAAGTTTAATTTTTAACTTATCCTATTTACTTTCTTCATGTGTAATGTAGTGCAGCTTATCAATTAAAATACTTTTGTAGTACAAGTTAGATTTCAAATGAATTTTTTTATTATTTGCAACTCATATTAATAGTAGAGTACAGATGATAGGGTACACAAATACTATGTTGGAAAATAACAGTATTTAAAAAATTCTATATGTGATATAAAATATTTTTTTGACATGGAATCATATTTAAATGAACATCAACAGTTTAAAATTTTATATTTGACACTACACTAAATTCCACAAACTGTTAAATATTATTAAAGTATTAACCAAACGCAAATTTAAGTTTTGGTATTTTGTATTACGTCATTAGAACGTTTTAAAATATTTTTTTACAACTAAAACTAAGTGAAAATTACAACTTGTGGTCTAAATTTAAATATTAAACTTTTTAACTTTAATAAATATATACTTCTAATTTATACAATTAACAATTTTATAGAGGTTATAATAAATTTAATGTTCTAATTTAACAGTAATACTTGTGTAGAGCTTTATAATTATTGAATTATAGTTAGAGAAATTAGGTTTCAAAACAAAGTTTTTTTGTTATTTGTAACTAAAAATCAAAAGTAAACTACACAAAGCATAGTATACAGAAATCAAGTTGAATAATTACATTGTCTATAAATCTATATATGATTTAAAACATTTTTTTATTTAGGTATGAAAATATATTTTGCTGATTTTAGACAGCTTAAAATTAAAAAACATTCCACTTAATTTTGAAAACTGATGAATACATTTATACAAACATACTTACAAAAAAAATGTAGTTTTTTGTATCACGTCACGAGAAAGTTTTAAAATGTATAATGATTTTACAATTAAATTAGAGTAAAGTTTTAGCTTCTTGGTTTAAATTATAACATTAAGTTTTTAATGTAAAAAAATGTTTTTAAATTAATATAGTTTCGTTAAGTCAGACGTAAAGCTATTTGTACCAAATGATGTATTTTACAAATATGGTAGCATAAGTATCAAGACAATATGGTAAAACTAAAATAAATCACGGTCAGTCTACCAAGGACTTATCACAAGATTTTTTTTTATAAAAAAAACCATTCTTAAAGTTTAAATTACACAAATTCTTTATACTATTGGAAATAGAACAAAACAACTATTTATGTGAGCAAATGGATGTATAAAAATTAACGTCTTATCACGTTATATATATATACAATTCGTGTAACAAAAAGTCAATTCTTATTGAAATAAAAAAGTTTTGTTAGCTTAACCAAGCAGCTTAGAAAGTACTCCTAACAACCAACTCGCTAAAAACTATATTTAATTTAGTTAAATATGTACAAGACTACCAAAATTTGATGTTTTTGTTTTCGTATGAATGACGTCATGAATGGAAAGCTTTTAGTTCATAAAACCTTTAAACTACCAAAACTGTCAAAAACCAATTAAGCTATTAAAATTATTTTTTCTGGTTATACATGAAATTTAATTTAATTAAAAATAAAAATTTTATAAGCTTTAAATCAAAAATATTTATACAAATTTCTTGTTTTGGGACATTTAGAAAAGACTATTACTTATGCAAACAAAAAAAAACTTTGAAACATAACTTCAATAATTTTAAAAAGACACTATACAGTTTAAATGCTAGTAAGTAGATTAAAAATTAAGATAATACGTTATTTAGTTTAAGTTTAATTGTTTAGTTTTAATTTAAGTTTTAAACGTAGTGTAATAAAAACTTAAGTAGTGTAATATTTACTCCAGTTATCATACATAATTAGAAATTTTATTCAAAAACTTTAGAACTTGTTATACTGATATTGACTTAATAAACAAACGATCTTGAAAAACTTACATTTACTTTTAACAAATGTATGTTAAAATTTAGAAAATACTTAGTTGTTTGTTTTGATAAAAAACATCTTTAGAAATAATATTTTTTGGAGAAAAAAACAATCATAAAAATAAATTTCTTATGTGAATTGGATATTACCAAAGTATATATTCTACAAATAACAGAAAGTAAAACTGGTAGAGTAAAGTTACGATTCTCGGTTTTCAGTTTATCGAGAGCTTGTTACAAGATTATCCGGTCTATTTGATCAAAAGTTTTAGTTATAAAATTTGTTTAAAGCATTCTTAAACTTTGATTAGAAATATTATTCATACTGTTAGTATTAAAACAAAATAATTACTGACCTAAGAAGATGGAAGTTTTAGGAGTTAACATCTTATCACATTATATCTTATACGATAATTTAAATAAAATTAAATTATTGCTTTCCTATTGTTAATTGTTTTTTTTAATACGAATATGTTTTGTTAGATGAAACAAACAGCTTAATATCTAGATCACATTCCACAAGTAAATATCATTAAAATAAGCTAAATATATACAAATCTACAAAAACCTGATATTGCTTGTTTTTCACGTGATATCACCAGAAATTTTTTATTAATGTTTTATGTTATACAAAGCAATAACTAGCTTTAAAAATTTTTAAAAACAAACTTTGGTTTAAAAATTAATATATTAACAATTTTTTTATTGCACATTATGCTGTATGATGAAAAGTTGTCGTTATAAAATTGAATTAAATCATTCTTAAATTTTGATTACATTTTGTTGGTATTGAAACAAAACAAGTGCTCAAATGGAAGTATAGGAATCAACAACTAATAACGTTATATCATATTTTATTGACATAATAAAAGCTGAACGATAATATAGTTTTCTGTTTTTTAATATTAAATTTTTTTATTTGATAAATCGAGCAGCCTTCAATGAATTCTTACACTTAATATTATAGAAAATTATTTAATTTACTACGAAAGCTTGAAGTTGTGGTTTTATTTAAATGCATTACGAGAAAGTGTTTAAATATTTTTTTTCAAATGTAACAAAAAAAAGTTAAACTTAGAATACTTACTTATGTATTATTTACAACTTACTAAAAGTAAAATATAGAAAGTTTTTTGTTCGAAATTTACAACGATTATTTTTTAAACTTTTTTTTATTTAACAGTGTTATTTAAAACTTCATCTACAAAAGTTAAAACAGAATGTAAAAAATCCACTTAGTAAACTTATATCTTCCACAACTAACATTGAAATAAGTAAAAACTATCTTTTAATTTTAAAATCTGTTACATGAGTTTAATATGAAAATTAAAAGTAAACATTATTTTACTTGCGACGTACTTATATAAAACCCGCAAAACAAAAGCTTTAATACTTTATTTTTAAAAATATAGTTGTTAAAAACTACTTCTGGGATAAACTCTTACTAAAAACTTACCAAAAAAATATTTAGGTCCATAAACAGTGACCTGCCAACTAGGTACGAATACAAGGTACGAATTGCTGGTATGGTACTTTAAGCCAAACACTTTATGCTCATATTTGCAATTAGAAAGTCATACGTTATTTTAGTATAAGAAAGTTATTAAATTCAATAAAATACTGAATTGAATTTAAACAAGGTAAATGAACCAGAAAACAAGTTAAGAATTTACAAATTTATATCAAATTCAGTATTTTAAACTTTTTTGTTACCGTTTATTAATTTAATGACCATTAGAAACAATGCAGTTTAAATTAGCATAGCTTTCTAATTTAATGTTTATACAATTTAATAAAATATGATTAAAGTTTTGTTATACATTTGTTTATATAAACTTATTAAATAACTATATGTACTCTGAAAACTAAAAAAGTTTATGGAAATACAACTTTAACTACAAAATAAAGTTTTATGGGTTAAACATAAACACACATACATAATTAAATACTTACAAACATTTACATATATACTCAAGACTTTTGATATACTTTTATATATGTTTTGTTTTTAATGCTAATGTTTTCGTTTTAGGGGTCTTTAGTAGTCGATTGTAAGTGATTAAAAATTTTAGTTGCTTTTAACATGTACCTATTAGGCTTAATGAAGGTGACCGAAAATTTCTACATACGTACTGTCGGTTGGGTACACACTATTACGCTGTGTTCAAAAAACGTACCTAGTTGGCAAGATTCAATAGTATGACTAAAGCCAAGATACAATATTTTAAAATTATTTTTTTTTGTATTTCTTTCATAGAAAAAAAAAACAAGGTACTTAATAAAAAATGGATTACGAGTTTTTTAATTAATAATTAATTTTTTTCCATGATTTATTACATTTATAGTTTTTTTTTGAGTTCGTCATCCATTCAACATTTTGATAAAAGTGTTTCAAAAGATGACGTACAAAAATTTTTCTTATATATATATTTTTCAATACTATATAACTAAATTTTATATTTAGATTCAGATGTTTTCTAAATCTAGATCAGATTTCAGCTAACTACTGGTAAAATTAAACCGTCAACACTTTTTAGGTTATATAAATATAAAAAATTAAATACACTTTTAAATTTGATTAAAACTTTTCTAAATTAATCTTCATTCAAATCAATAAAAAAATATTGTAACTGTTCAAAAAATTAAATTTAAACGTTTCTTAATAAAGGTCTGAGCGAAACTAGTTCACTTGAATATATAATAATAACAAATTAAACAATTTTCTTTGTTTATAAACACTAACGCATATTTCTGTGTGTTAAACGAGTTAACACACTTCAACGGATCTCTGTAGAAAACAAACTTTGTAAGAAGGAGTTGTAGCTAATGTAGATATATATGTGTTTATAATAAATAATAATAAATACTATAGGTTATTAGAGATTAATGGTAAACAAAAGATATAATACATAATGTTAACTCAGACTGTTGTAAAACTGTATAACATTTATAACTATTAAATGTAACAAAATAAATTAAAGAAAAAAATAAAATAACTAATCATAATATAAAGCCCTTTGCATAGAAGGAAAACACTATTTCAAAATATATAATGGTTAGTAATCTTTCTAAAACATGTAATACTTGAGTCACAGTATTATGCTTTTATATACTAACATTAAACATTACAAGTAACTTATTTTCAAAATAGATAATCGATTCTTTATGTTTGCAAAAAAGTAGTAAATCACTATATTAAAAAAACACTTATTTTAAACCCATAATAATTAATCTATACAAGTTAGCCTTTTACAACTTCGTGTATGTGTTTGTAGGTATTAATTATGGAAAAATAATAAAGAAATAGTTTAATTTCAAAACTCAATACAGTGATTGATTTTAATTTAAAAAACAGCATTATTATATAATATTGTTAATTAAAATAAGTTTTATGTTGATATAAAAAGCAATAGTAGAAAAGAAAAAGTTTGTTAGATATAAAAATTTACTAAATCTAAATTAATTTACGAAATTTTAGCATCATTGATCATTATAAAAAACAAAAAATATTTCTTCAATCAAGCTACAGTTACAACACAAATGACATAACGAGTATATACTTTTTTTTTAATTTTTTTTAAACTTACTATTGTTTTTTGTGCTAACATTTTTATGAATTTATTTTTCATAGTTTATCATAGAAAATTAGAATATTTCACTTTATCTAACGTTAAACTCATATTTTATACAAAAATTACAAATTAATTGGTTTGACAGATAAAAACTTAAACTGTCCTCTCTATTTATACTTAAATGTTTATTTAGTCACTTAATGTTGATTCATTAACATAACCTTAGGAATAACTTATAACAAATGTCATTTGTTTCCAATAAGATCTCAACCTGACTAATTTTATGAAACCTAAAAATATATTACAAAACAAGCTATGCATAACTTTCAGAAATATTTACGATAGAAACAAGAGAACACGGCCCTATAAAAATGGCTAGAAGAAAACTGGAAGCATTTAAAAACGACATCAACTTAATATGTGTTTGGGAAAAAATAGTTTAGATAAAAAATGGATACACTTAAATGTAGGCTAACATAAAATAAAAGGATGTAAATAGTATATTAGCCGAAAATTTAAAAATTACCAAATTACTCTAAACCAGGGGTCGGCAGGCAGTTCGTGGTCGCGGGCCAAATTTCAAATTTCCAAAGTCTTCGCGGGCCGCAGTTTTAGTTTTAGTGACATTTGAATAATCTTATGGTTTTAGTTTTAGTCACACTAGAGAAAAGTTTTACTTTTATTCACCTTATTATTTAAAATTACTTTTAGCTATACATAGAATGCCTATTCAAATTAATATTCATTAGATTATGATTTACATTGAATAATATACTTTAATAAATATGTACTAATATTGTTAATAAAACATGTACTTTCATAAGCACTTAATAGGTTAAACTTAATACATTTTTAATTTTACTTACAACCTAACTCTCTATAAAAACCTAACTTGAAAAACAATTTATGGATTACTTTTATACATTTGTTATATCATCAACACTTTTTCATATTTCTAAGAATATTTACTTCGAAAAAAGTTTTTGCGAGTAAAATAATTAACACTCGTTAAGAAATTTAGTAATAAGTTAACATGATAAAATTGATACCTGTTTGTATTCCAGAAAGCAAAAACAAATGATTTAACATAATTAATTCTCAAATATTTTAATAAAATATTTTATTAGTAATTAAATTTTAACATGGTTGCCACTTAAAAAGCAAAAATGTCTTAGATGTATCAAACCAGCTTAAATTTATAAAAATTTAAAAAAGCTAATAAATAGTTGTTAATTAAGCTTAAATACCTAGTTAAAATATCATCATTATCAAAAAGTACACAAAGTGTAAGAAAACAAGAAAAAATGCAATTAGTAAACTACACAACAGTCATAAACACTATTCTGAGAATTGGAAGGTTTCTTTAAAGTGTTTGAAATAAAAACTTCATAAACACCTAAGTTTTAAGCTTTTAAAATAGCCTGTTTGTGTAGCAACCCAGTTAATTTAAAGTTCACTTCATAAAGAAATAACAAAGGTTATTAACAGTAAATAAATTACATGCCAAAAATATATAAGTCAGCTGGAATGGACAATTAAGTTCTTAAACAAGTCTGACAAAAGTATAAAATTTTATTGAGTCATTAGCGAGGTAGAATTTTTTTTTTATTACACATGATAGCAATTCTTTATTTGCAATAAGAATATTGCATTTTAAAATCTTAATTGTAAGATATAAGATGAGCTACAAGAATAAAAAAGCGTTATTTAGGTGTTATTGCGAGAAACAATAAAATAAAATTAACAAGGTTATTTCCGACAAAGCACATTATTTTCTTCAGTAACTACAGAATAATCAGAAAAAATTGTTAAGGCAAGTAATAAAGTAGGAAAAGTTATTAACTAAAATGAGATATCGTTTATAACTAAAAACTTTTATAAAGAATTGATGTTGGCGGTAATTAAAAACTTTTGTTTATTTCTTCAATGACAACATGAAGACGTGTTTAGGAAATGCATTAAGGTTATAAAGTTGCATAAATCAAATTAGGACTTTAACCAAACTGTTAACATGAGAGCACTGATAGAAAAACTATTGCTCATCGAAGAATTTTTATTAGAGATGTTTTTACTAACATTGACATTTTAGTAGAATTTCTTGGTTTAGTTCCTACGCGAAGCACAACAATCGGTGAAATTTTTCAAGTAACGGTACAATTTACCAATACGGAGTTTTTGGAAGTACAATTCCTTTTTTTATTTTTAGTATAAAGTTTAATTAAAGTTTAAAAAAATGTCTTAAAACATTTATCAATATTAAAAAATACTGTTAGGCTACTAAAATATATTTTTTACTAAAAAAAAATTTATTTGGTAATTTTTTTTGAGTCAAATCGAAATTTCATTACTTTAGATGTAAAAATTGTTTAAAATTCCAGATTTTCAAAAATTCTCAAATTCAATTTTTTTTTTATAGAATTTTTAACCGTAAATTCACAAATTCAAAGCTTTTCAGGGATTCAATTTTTTGGCAACACTGATTGTTCATTCTTTAATGTACACAATAATATAAATAATATTTTGAATTATATCAGCTTCAAGACTTATAATTTAACATATATTAAAACTCAAACTAACACTGTGGATTGAGCAAAACATACATCATAACTTTAATTTGCCACTCTTTCAAGCAAAAAAAGCCAGCCTGAGTCAACAAAAACATTCCTGATATTTTTGTATACAAAAAGCAATTCTAGCCAAAAACTAAAAAAATGGCTTATTTGGCCTGAGATTTGAAGTCTTCAAATAGTGATAGTCTGAGTGTGTGGCAATGTTTAGTTGTTTATTTGCTTGAATTTGAAATATTTTGATTAACAATGTACAAACTTTATAAATATACCATCCCTATATCTAGTTTACATTAAATAGGTAGCTGTAAAAAACAGCAATTGTGTGTAATGATATGAAAGGCATAAAAATTGACTTAGCTTGAAAAAAACAATGTTTGAAAAATGGAATGTATACCTAACAAAAACTGTATTAACTTATGACATATATATTGTTTTAGATGTGTCTGTACAAATTTAGATATGACATGTATAAATAACAATGTTAGAAAAGTATATTAGACTAAACTTAAACTAACTAAAGTATTAAATAAAAATTGGTTTAAAATATGAGTATTTTTTTTAGTTTGTGTGCATAGAAAACTTATAAAAAATTAAAATGTGTCAAAACAAAAATCAAATGAACCTTATTTCTTATTACTATGTTATTTTAAATGTTTTTACACTAAAATATAACATTTACAAATAAAAAAATTATAAAAGAAACTGAGGTATAAAAAATATTGAAAAAAAAAATCTAAGCTATAAAGAAATGCCAATTTACTTAATTACTGTGCATTGCTTTTGTACAAAATGTAATGGAAAGTATTTGCATTTAGTTTATTTAATAAATAGGTATTATATAACCAAATTACTAAATTCAAGCACTCTTGACACTCTTTTTTCAGATAATTACTTACTGTTGTAAATAAGGAGTAATTATGAACTTAGAAACATATCCTGTTAGAACGCTAATCTGTCTTTTTCACGTTTTTAAACTAAAACAGTCATTTCTTAAAATTATTTTTAAATGTTATAGAAAGATTTAAAATCAAACCAATCAAGTTAAGTCGAATTACTGAAAAATTTAACTAGAAATATAATTTTGCTCAGCGGGCCACATTTACATGCTCGCGGGCCACAAAATTTTCTTTCGCGGGCCGCATTCCATTCAAAAAAATAACATGCTCGCGGGCCGCAGATTTACCCTTCGCGGGCCGCAATTGGCCCGCGGACCGCAGTTTGCCGACCCCTGCTCTAAACGTTAAAAAACGTTATGAAACACTACTTTATAATTAGTAATATTTGTTGTCAAAACAATTGAAAACTAAATAGATAATCACGTTTAAAACAAAATAGAAACGCAATAACACTTTAGATTTTTTGATTAATTTGTATATTTAAATCATTAAGTAATGTAAGACTGCATATTTAAAAGTTTAGAATAAATGTTTAACATTTTACTCTAATAAGATTTAATAACAGTTTATTGGGAATATGTACTTTTAATTTTAGTTTAATCAAAACTAATAGACTATGTTAGTGTTAAACTACGCACGTTGAAACTTAAACACAAAATACAGAACTTTATTATTTATCTTCTTTAATTTAAAGTTTGCTTTTTTATTGCAAAAACGTATTTTTTGTTGATTTTTGTTTTTGATTTTATAAATTAATTTTATGGTAGTTTCAATAAAAATTATTAAAGCATCCATTCTTATTAAAGCACCAGAAACTTAAATTGGTTACAACTGCTTAATTACAAGTAGTTTAAATTGACTTTTTTGTTAACAAAGTATGTTTTGCTTATCAACTAAGAAGAGAATTTCATTCAAAAAATGATTTTCGGCTACATAGTTTTTTTTATGATATATATTTTTTACTTTAAGTATTAAATATAAACTGTTTACTTCCAACTTTAATTCTCATTTAATTAAATAAAACAAACTTCTAATTCTTTTTTTAACTATTAACGAGCCTAAAGGTGCAAAACATATAAGTACCTTTATTTGTGTTCGGACGTTTTGTTTTAGACCAAAAAATTATAACCTTAAATGTAGTTGAAGTTCTTAGTGTAAGATATCCGATCGATTTTAGATATAATAAAATTAAGTATGTTTTTTTGGTTACAAAACAACCACGTAAAAAAAATTGAACATAAAGTATTAGAATAACAAATACAGAAATAAAACTAATTATCGTTATGTGCTTAATTTTAGTTACTGTATTAGTTTAAAAATAATCTTAAAATTGACTTCAAATATTGCTTATTTTTATAGCGTAAAACAGTATAACAGCTGTCATAAGTAGCATTTTTTATTGACGTTAAATAAAACTATTCATTATAAAACACTTAAACCTGAAATTAACAATCTTAACTTTTACGTATCCATTCAGAATTTACTGTGCAATTGCTGTCAGTTACAAACTTATGATTTTTTATTGTAATAACTTAAAATAAAATTTTGAGATAAAATTAAATACTTGTTATAAGTAAATAAGATAAACAAATTTGCAACAAAAAAAAACTGGTATTATTAATTATCAAACAAAATATTCGGAATCAATAATACAGAAACATGTTCATTATTAAAATTGTTTGTATAGCTGACTTGAATTCAGCTTATAAATTCTTAGCAATTAATTTTGTGTACATTTTTACTATCTGGAACTTATTTGTTTAAAATAACCTAAGCTTCCTATTGTGGGCTTGATAAAATGACGTCATTAGAAAACTTAATACTAATTTTATTTTTGAAATTTTAGTTATTGTTTTATTTTTAAAGCATTACATAGCTGAAACCTATAAAAAGTTTCGCTAAAACTAAATCTGATAGACATTAAACTAGGTTATGTTTCTAGTAAAGCAAAAATAAAATATCAATTTTTTTTCAATTATCTTTATTTATTTTACCCATTAGATTATAATGATTTTTTAATTCATCAAAAACCTGTTTAATTAAGAAAAACATATTTATTTTTTACTTATTATAAAAGAAGTTAGAGGCAAAGACGAAACCAAATAACGTGTTTGTTGCTTTATTTTTAACCAAGATATTAAGTCCTTACAACTAGTAAGAATACAGTTGAGATGTTATTTGTATAGCTGAGTTATACACAGCTTTTAAATTGTCAACAATTAACATTGTACTTCAATATTTATTCGATTAGATTTATATAAAATAACTAAAGCTAATCATGACGTCACACCTGTTGCTTCTAGTTACTATTCTTGTTATTTATTGAACTGACGTTTAACTTAAATTCGTAGTTTCGACAGTTTCAAAGATATTAAAAAATTAAAATCAAAAAAGATTAACTGCAGGTATCAAGTAACATTGAACTTTTTTTAAACTATAAGTCGATTAAAAGTGTTACATAGCAAACTTGTTAAAGTAAAACAATTAATTTATTTTTTAACTTTAGTTAAGTTAAACACATACCAAAATATAAAGTTTTGTCGATAAACATTTTAAAATAAAACTTAGCACACCTTATGAAAGCGTTTAGTAATTTTAAGTTTCCTTTATCATATCCAACTTTTGTACATTATTTTAAATGTTATTTATGAATTATATTTGAATAAACTTATAAGTTTTTATTGTGGGAAGTTAAAAACATCACATCATTTTTATTCAATAATATTTAACTATTTAGGTAAAATTTTTAAAATATAGTAAGTTAAGTTGTTTCTTCTCTTTATTGTAAATAAAACAGCCATAATTACAATTTTTTATACACATTGTTTTCAATTTAAATAATGTAAGGGTTAAAATATTTTCTTTATATTGTAATGTTTTGAATTTGCAACAACTAAAGTGTTAAAGTAGTTAGCTGTTTAAAGCTTTTTTTTTTGTATTCTTTAGTCGTCAGAAATAGATGAACAAAATAACATAAAAATTTTTATTTAGAATTAAGATTTTTACAAAGGATTTAGGTTTTAAAAGTAGTTTCTTTTTAAAGTACGAAGAATATATACACTTTTATATTTCAGTTTATCCGTTTATAATCTAATATTATTAAAAAAGTATTTAAGTTTAAAGTTAATTATATTAAAACCTTGAAAAATGCTTTTATACTTTTCTGAAATGTTCATTCTTAAAATCTACAATCTTATTTTTGTAAGTTAATTTGAAAAAATACTTATTAAACACAAATCTTATAGTGTAAAACTAAAAAAGTTCAAAACTTAAAAACTGAATGATAAAACATTAATCATTGTGAAGGGTCAAAGTTATAATACATATCTTTGTTGTGTTAAAAATAGGAGATTATTAAAATTCAGCATTTATAGAATTTTATTTTGATAATTGTTAGTGTTATTTTTTTCTTTTTAGCTTTTGCTATAAAAAACTTACATTTATCGTTAGAATGATAATTAGACTTCATTAAAGTTGTATAATCATTTTAGACATTCGGAAGTTTAACCATAAAATTAAAAAATAAATTTCAAAATGGATTCAAAATCAGCTAACAAAGATATAGTTTCCTTACACAGTGTAATTAAAATATCTTTATTTTGAAAATATTTAAAATCCAAAAATATATTTTTCTAATTTATTGAAATTATAAGTCTGTCCGAAGAAAAATGAGCAAACTAATAAAAGAAATAAATGGTTATTGAAAAGATAACATTCACATTAAACACCCTTTAAAATTTTAAATATTAGTTTTACGTAAATTAACAATAAATTTTATTCAATTTTTCGTTTTAAAAAACTAAAACAAAACAGAAAGAGTTTTCGTAATTATTTTATTAGAAATTATCGTTTTCTTAACTAAAAATAAATTATAATAAGTATTTTATTTTGTATTCTAAGCAATTTTTTCGTGAAGCTAAAAAAAAATACATGTTGTTAGACAAACTTAATTTATAAAAAAGTTTTTATCTTACAATTTGGATCATCAGACATCGAGCTCTTTAACTGGGAAGTTAGATAAATAAAATGTTAGTAATCACTATCAGTATTATTTTTTAGAGGAAGTTTAATCTTTTAGATATTAAAGCACATTCATAAAATCAAAGACTTAGTTTACCACTAAGAAATAGATGTTTACATGTTTAAAAAATTATAATTTCTTATTTGACAACTAAAAAGCAACAACTTTCTGACAAATTATTCATCAGACCAACATTACATAATGTTCTATATACAATGTTTTTTTATTTTCGATATGGTCTAAGAAAAAAACTGATTTCTTGTGAGAATTATTTAGCAAGAAACTTGTTGTACTAATATTAGTACTTTAAATACAATTGCTGATTCTATTTTAGCAATAAAGTTCAACTTTTTAGTTTTAATATAAAGTTACATCAAAGTAAAGATTTATAAACCTTTATATTACTTTATTATTGTAGTATTCAACAGATGAAGTCACGAGTATATATTTTGTTTTTAGTTTAAAATCACTACATTTTTTGTGCAAACATTTTTGAAAGCATATTTATTCATAACTTTTCCTGGTAAAATAAAGTACTACATTTTATCTAATGTAAGACTCATATTTTATACCAAAATAATAAATAAGTTGCTATGATAGTTTAAACTGATCTTTTTATTCACACTTAAACGTTAATTTAATAACTTCAATAAGTATTAAACAAAAAAAAGGAATGCAGTTAATAATATTAATTGTCGCAATATTCTTGGTTTTAGTTACTGTACAAGTATGCAAATAATTTTAAAATTAATATTAAATGTTGTTTATTTCTATAAGTTCAAACTGGTTTTGAAAAAGCTACGTCAAAAAATAATAAACATAAAAGTATTAAAATAAGAAACACAGATAATAATATTAATTGTCGTAATATGCTTAATTTTGGTTACTGTATTAGTATACGAAAGATTTTAAAATTAATTTAAATGTTGTTTATTTCTATAACTTAAAACTGTACAAGATAATTTTAAAATATTTAAACATGAAATAAACGATTTATTTTACTTTTACACACTTAATTTAAACTTACTGTACAATTGGTAGTAGTAACAAAACTTAAAACTTGAAACTTTTTTTTTGTAATAATTTACAATAAGAACTATAATTAAAATATATAATACTTATTATAATTTAATAAGTTAAACAAGCTTGCTGCAAAAAATAAAAACGTTATACACCTTGTATCTATCAAAGTAGTGTATCTACAAAATATTCGGAATCGCTACCACAGTAACCTGGTTATCATTAATACTATTTGTATAGCTGTATTTAATACAGCTTTTAAATAACTTTGTCACAATACAAGTTTACATTTTATCAATCTTGACTTAATTAATAAAAAAATCTGTAGCACTTTGTTGTGTGTTTGATAAAATGACGTCATAAGAAGACTGTACATTGTTTATAACTTTTTGAATTTTTAGTTATTATTTTATTTTTACAGCATTACTAAAACTACTAATTATACATAAAAGTGTACAAATGATTCTATTTGAATAAGAATTGAAAATGTTTGTTTTTGAATAAACGAAAGATCTATTCTAAGTGTGTGTATAAGACTGAGACTGATTTTTTTTAAGGTTCTAACTATTGTTTATTTTTGTTATGTCTAATTATCAATTCTTGCCGGTCTTTAAAATCAAAAGAGGCAGACTACCTTAATCCCATTTTGAAAAATTAGGTTATTTTTTAAGTAAAAAAAGCAACCAGTTGTAAAATTATATTCTATTAGGATTTATTTATTTTACTTATTAAACTGTATTTATACTTTCAGTCGTTTAAAATCTGTTTTTTTAGGAATTTTCTTTTATACTCTATAAACTAAGGTAGAGGCCTAAACGAAACCAAATAACATGTTTATTTATTTAATTTTTAACTAAGATATTGCTGAAAGATAATCCTTACAACTAGTCAGAATTTATAGATGAGATATGAATTATATAGCTGAGTTAAACTCAGCTTTTAAATTGCCAGAAAACAGCATCAGTTAACTTAAATTGTTATTCAATTAAATTTACAAAAAATAACTGAAGCTTATGGTTGTGGGTTTATAATCAGGATGTCATTGGTTACTCCTAATATTATTCTTAAAATTTATTGAAACAACGTTTAACTTAAGTTTGTAATTTTGACAGTTAAGAACATTAAAATAAAAACAATGTACTACATTTGTAAACATGTTTTAAACTTTATTTAACTTATAAGTAAGTATGTGTATTTCATTGCAACCCGGTTAAAGTAAATCGATTACTTATTTTTATAAATTTTTTATTAATTAAACATACACAACAAATATATAGTATTGTGCTTAAAAATTTTAAACTAAAATTTAGCACACCATATAAAAAATTGGTGTTTTTTACTTTTTACTTAAAAGTTCCTTTAACATACAAAACTTTTGTTTATTCTTCAAAAGTTTTTTTTATGAATTATATTTTTTATAAGCATTTAAGTTTTTTGGCAAACAAAATATAGTAGTAATATTTAATAACATTTAAGTAGTTAGGTAGCAGTGTTTACGTTAAGTAAGAAAGGTTTTTTAATCTACAAAGTAACGTAACAGCCACAACTATAAAAATTTTCTATCAACATGATGTTTAAATAAAATAGTGTTGAGCTACATTAAGTTTTAAAGAAAGTATTGTATTGTTTTGAATTTGCTGCAACTAAATTGTAAAAGTAGTTAGTTATTTAAACTTACTTTTTTACTTATGTTTCCAAGCTATCGCTTTTTCATTCAGTTTTTAAAAATAAGTATAAAAATTTAGATTTTCAAACAAAAAAAATTTTATACACAATTTTATCTTAAAAGTATAGGATAAACTTTTTTTTTTTGAAATTAAAGAAGTTTAAATAGATTTATTTAGTAAAATAAACTAGTGACTTACAAAATATTAAGATTTAATAAACTGCACCTTATAACTGTAGTGAGTTTGAATAAATTTATTTGATTTTCAAATTGCTTACAAACTGCTTCTTTGGCAAGTTCTTAAGCTGATTCTTACTGAGTTATATTTACGAAAAGTTAGTTAAATCTATAAAAATTCATACGATTACATAAAATAGTTAAAAGCTGTAAACTGGGTATATATTATAAAATATTTCATTACTTTAGTATTGATAATTAGTAGGATGTTTTAAAATTATTTTTAAATGTCAGTCTTGGCTGTATACTGTTTTTATTTTTTATAATTTAGTCACTCTTCACGAATTTTAGATAAATGAATTTAAGATTAGATGGTTTTATAGTTTATTATGCTAAAGTTTATCAATTTTTTATGATCATTTTTAACTAAATGTAGAGTATATATTTGATTGTAAATTACAATTTTAGTTTAGGCTAAATGATTAATACTGAAGACGTTTTCTTTGTTCTATAACTCCGCTTATCGTAATCTAACACTACCTACTTTAAAATTTTTTGTACACTAGCTTATATGTACACTAGCCTTAAAACTATACTTCATATATCTGATGTAACATAAGAAAGTTTATTTTTTATATAAAAAATATACTGAAGTTTTTGATTGTGGCATTTAAAAGTTAACGTCATTTTTGTTCACGTAAAAATTTATAATTACTTTATTTAACTTCAAACTGGTTTATCTTTTTATAAAGTCTTTAAAATTTAATAATACGTATTTGTTTAAGCTTCATTCAAACATTAGTAAGTTTTAATTTAACGCTTTGAAATTTTAGTAATCAAATAAATTTGTAAAAATATATCATTTAAAAAATTAAATTAGTTATTTTAATTAGCTGTTTGGTTACAACAAAACAAATTATATCTGTTAAGAGAAAAAATTTTAACTTTACTTTTATTTTCTACTTAAAGAATAAGATAGTCTTTTTCTATTTCTAAGTAAAAGTAAATTTACCTTATAGTTTTATTTAACTAAATAAGATATTCTAAAACGTATTTTCTCACTACCTAATTATTAAGTGATTTTTTTGCTTTGGGTACGCAATGATTTTATCTATTTCTAGTATAAGCAAAGACATTTAACTTTCACATAAGAATGTGTAAGTATTTCTTAAAATCATAATAAATCAAATAAAATTTGAATTTAGGCTATTTATTCAAATACATATCATTTACACAACTTGCTAAAGATAAATATAAACAGGTAGTTTTTTATATTTGAAAACTATAACTATAGTTTGTGGAATTTTTTTATTTAACAGTGTTAAAAAAAAACTTTTTCAATAAAATTTGAAACTAACTACAAAAAAATCAAACTAAAAATTCTATTTTCTTTAACTAACATTAAAAAATTATAATTATCTCTTAAAATTTAAAAATCTGTTGCATGAATTTTATAAAAATGAATTAAAAAAAATTATACCAACTTGTGACGTACTTAAATAAGCCCACAAAACATAAAGTTTTAAATTTCTAGTAATCAAAATATATTTATGAGATGTTGCTTTTGCCTTAAACGCGCAATTTTAAAAGCTGATTTCAGTTCAGCCAATAAAGAAATGTCTTTTTACAAAGGAAAAAGAATGACTTCCAACTTCTTAAACACAAAAAACAGAACTTTATTTTTATGTTTTTTGATTTAAAGTTTGCTTTTTAGTTGCAAAAACCTCTTTTTTATGATTTTTTTCTTTTCATTTTATAAATTTGTTTTATGGTAGTTTCGATAAAAATTATTAAAGCAGTTGTTTTTATTAAAGCACATGAAACTGAAATTAGTTACAAATGCTTAATTACAAGTAGTTTAAATTGACTTTTTTGTTAAAAAAAGTAAGTTTTACTTATCAACTAATAACAGAATTTTATTTAAAAAATAAGTTTCGGTTACATAGTTTTTTTATGATATATATTTTTTACTCTAAGTACTAAATATAAACTGTTTACTTCCAACTTTAATTCTCATTTAATTAAATAAAACAAACTTCTAATTCTTTTTATAACTATTAACGAGCCTAAAGGTGCAAAACACATTAGTACCTTTATTTGTGTTTGGACGTTTTGTTTTAGACCAAAAAATTATAACCTTAAATGTAGTTGAAGTTCTTAGTGTAAGACATCCGATCGATATCGATTCTAAATATAATAAAATTAAGTATGTTTTTTGGATACAAAACAACCACGTAAAAAATATTGAACATAAAGTATTAGAATAACAAATACAGAAATAAAACTAATTATCGTTATGTGCTTAATTTTAGTTACTGTATTATATTAAAAATAATCTTAAAATTGACATCAATTGTTTATACTATTGGTAATAAAACAAAACAACTACTCATGTAAAAAATTGGATCCATAAGAATTAATGTCTTATCACGTTATATTTTATTTTGTTGATATAAAAATAAATCAACAATTTCATTCTTATTGTTAACTTCGATTTTAATATAAGAAAGTTTTTTTAGCTGAATTAAGCAGCTTAGAAGTTAATCCTAACACCAAAAACCACAGGTTAGATGTGACTTAGCAAATTATATACAAACCTACCCGAGCTTGTTGTTGTGGTTTTTGTATAAATGACGTCACGAGAAAAATTTTAATTAATAATGTTTCAAGTTATAAAACTTTTGAAAAATATAGGGTACAGCCTTTTATAAAATTTTTTTTTAATATTTTAGTATATTCACATTTTGATCATTGTTGCACATATTTTTAACTTTTATTTGATGCTTGATAAACTTAAAGAAAATACTTCTACAAATTATTAGTTTTAGATCTAGAGTTAGCTTTTGTTAGATAGTTATAACATCTAGAAAAAAAACTAAAATGAAAAATTATGAAAAGTATAAAAATTGCACTTTATTTAAAAAAAAAAACCATTACAATGCAAAAGTTAGTAAATAAATTAAATATTAAGATTATAGATAAATTTAGTAGTCGATTTTAAATGTATAACAAAGCGTTGTAAATTTGCTTACAGAAATGTTTATGTATTTTTATAAAATATTACGTATTTAAAGAAAATAAACTCTGAATACTTAGTTAGATATTATCTAAACAAATATATCGAGATAAGATATAAACAGGTTTTTTAAAATAAGTTTTTTTAATTATAAATAACTTTTTACTTATAACCTTAGTTTACCTCTTTTGAGTATAACCTAAGAACATTTTTTTGCAGTTAAACAATAAGTTTTTGATAATTAAGGTAAAACTTATTCTTTACAAATAACAGAAAAAAATATAATAAAATATTACTTGTAACTAACATATTGTATATTGAACGATAAAGTTAACGCTCCAAAAGTTTTCTCTATGGATCTGGTTTCCGAAAAAATCTTTCGGTAATCGAGCAACAATGTAATCAATGACGTTTATTCTATTAACAAAGTATACACTTGAATAAACTATTATAAAATAACCTAGTTATGTTATGACTAGTTGATTATTATCTGAGTAGATGTTATTAAAAAAGTTTCTAAGATAAATTAAACTCAGCTATACATAATATATATTATCGCAAAATATTATGAAAGCAATCTTTGTTTTTGCTAAAATACTTCCCTGTGTTATACTTGTATTATAAAACTTTTTATAAAAAGAACTAAAAGCTAATTGTTAATTAGTACTTTCGTGTACAAACAAAACTAAAACATTGTAACTTTAAGATTTTTTAGTGTAAACATAATATACTAATTTCATCAAGCTACCTTGTATTAAATATCAAAAACAGTATACATGTTAACACTAAGTAATCTTGTTTTACATTTTTTAAGTACAAATTAAAAATAATTTTCGCAGAAATATATATAAAAAATAAAAATATTGGAGAGCCTTATTCTAAACAGATGACAAAAAATTGTTTATTCAACTATTATTTATAATTAATAATGTATTGTAATAACGTTTGTTTCTAAAGCTCACAACAAATTACTTCAAAAACTTAGTACAAATTCAATCGACTTAAAATTTAGTTAGACTTATCTATGGGGAAAAGTTTTTAAGCCGAATTAAACTCGACTGTACATAATCTATATTATTTTAAGCAATTTAATTTTGCTAAAATACTTCCCTGTGTTGTTACTTGTAATATAAAGCTAAATTATGTACTAGTTTTTCGTAGTATTGTAGAAGGTTATAATAGTTATATTGTAAAACGTAGGCAAAAGTAAATGCTTCATGTACTAACATTAATTCTGATTACGAATTTATCTTATTATTTGTTACCTTTTTGTACACCACTACAATGTTCATAATACTTTTTAATGCCAGGTTACTGACAAGATATGTACGAAAATCCTCGAATCAACTAAAATATAGTACTAATTTATTTAAATAACTGTTAGTATCTTAACAAAAAATAATAATAATGTTAGAAACTCGTTTCAACTATAAACTGAAATAAATATAAAATATGAATAACAAACTATGAAAGACTATGGCAAGTATTAATGAAATGATAAAATATAATTAAGTTCTATAATTTATAAAGATGATAGACTAATTAGTGTATATAGTTTGATTAATTAAAAGTTAGTACCAAAATTTAAAAAAAACAAAGTTTTTGTTTAAAACAATTACCTTTAATGTTTAAAATCAAAAGCTTTTGTTTTTTGCTTTATTGATTACTTTCTTAAACTCAAATTTAAACTTTTACAATTTTGTTGTTACGTCATATGCATAAAGGCCACAACTTCAAGCTCTGATAAGTTTGTATAGATATAATTAACTTGCAATAGGTGTTAAGTAATTACTATTACTCTAAATTTTAAGGTGATGTACATCAGCCACTAAATACTATTTTGTTTTGGTATAAGTTATTTTGGAACGTTTACATTGTGATTTTCTACAAATAGCATAATCCGAACAAAAATAAATTTAGTTTACACCAAAGTTATTTCAAGTTTGTTTTATATGCTTGATTCACGGTTGTTTTACAATTAAGTAACTCGAAAAAAAAATTACTATCCAAGTTCTTATTGTTAACTATAAATAGTTTTGTTTTTTATTTTGTTTGTTTAATAATCTTACAGTTATACTACACATTAAAAAAAATAAGTTCTAAACAGTACCTAATGATTAAATCAAAGTAAATAGTTTTTAATAAAATAGCAGACAAACTATGATTAAATATAAGCTTTCAGTTTTTAATTGTGTTCGTTAAAGTTTACAAGTAATTCAAATAATTCGTTTTATCAAATTGAAAGTTTTGTAAATGACTGAAAAAAGTGATTAGAAGAATAACATTGTATATACCGATATTTAGTAAAGCTATGTTTATTATCGTTAACAAACTGCTATAAACCCTCAAATAAAAAGTGTTAAGTTGGCAAACTTTGCAAACATAAAACATAATAACAAGTTAGCAAAAACTTATTTAGTTAACTGACGTTGATTTTTTGGACCACAAAACCTAACTTAACTCAAAATATACTAAAATAACTAAGGTTAAAAAGTTAATGCAGTATATATAACAAGAATAGTTTAAAAGCTGAATTAAAGTCAGCTAAATTTTTTTTTTATGTTTTCTAATAAAATTAAATAAAAACATCTAAAGTTATACTGATTGTTAACTTTAATCCAGAAAAGTAAAACAATTCGATTTATTTAAATTCAAATTGTGTTTAAAAAAAAAGGGTAAGTTATAAATGTACATATGTTGACGAATGTTTAATATTTATTAAACTTTTAATAACTAAGGCTACATACAGTCACATATGTGAATTTTGTTCAATACTAAAATAATTTTGTAACAACTAGAAATACAGGTAAAGAACAATTTAACTTTATATCTGTTAGTAAGCTATTGATATCTATTCAACCAAGCTTAGTTAAAATATAAAGCTAAAAACAAAACTAATCTTTACCAACCTTAATCAAATTTAGATTAAACTAATATAGTATTTGTTTCAGCGTATATAAATAACCGAGCTTAGTATTAACTGGATAGAAAATTGATTAATAATTCTTTAATGAAATTTCGTAATAGTATTTATACTCAATTAATTTGAAATTTTTTGCAAACAAACTTATGATGTTATAATCACGTGCAATAATACTAGAATAGTACTTCTTAATTAGTTTCCATAACGAAATAGTATCATAGATGTTTTGTAATATATGTAATGCTTACATTATTTAAAGTTAATTTAAAAAATGCTGTGCTTAAAGTTATTTAATTTAAGTTTTCAAAAATAAATTGTTTGAAAAAAAATAGACTATAAAAAAGTTAGTTTTAAGTTTTTTTTTTAAGTTACTCATTTTTTAAAAATGTCCAAGATAAAAGAGTTTGATAAAATAAAACAGTTTTCAAAAATTATTTTATTTATTTTTAATTAAGTCTTGTGATGGAAAAACAGCATGACGTACACCACAAACTTGTATAACAAATAAAAGTATAAATAAAAAATGGTCAATAAATTTAAACTTCTTGGGTTTGTCAATATTATTTGTAAACCACAACTTAGATTATTATTTTCATAATATTTTATACTAAACTAAAAGCTTCAAAAACTGTATTGAGAGCTAAAACGTAATTTAGAAAAAGTAAAACGAATAACTGTTGTTAATAATACTTGTGAGTTGGTTTAATGTTTTGAAAAGATTGCAGTTAAAGAAGCTAAACTAATTAATTTTTAATTGTAATAAAAAATTGAAAATTTATTTAATAATGTTTTACTTTCCGTGTACGCTGGCTATGTAGATTCACTTCGGCGAAGTAAGTTGAAAGATTTCTAACTTTAAGTTTTCCAAATAAACATTTTATATAAATACTGAGAAACACTAGATACAAACTATTTTTTAAAAGTTTGTATTTACAGCACATGAGTATTATTTAACTAATTCGTAAGCAAATAAGTTTTAAAAAAATATGAACCAGCGTGTGTAAAATGTTATTTAAAAGTATTTAAATTAAACAAAAAGTACATTATAAACTTAAAAACATTAAAGTTTAATATTTAAGAAGGTTTAATGAAAAAAATCGCTGCAAAATTCACAATACATTTAAAAAAGTTGCAATTCAAAAAAGTCCTTCAACTCATGAGAACACGTTTTTGTTTTTTAGAACGGCTTTGAACCGGGCATTAACTTTATAAAAAAATAATTAGATCTTTGTTACCATTTCTACCTTAAGACTGCTATATTGTTATAAGCTTTTTTTTATGGTTACAACTTTGGCATGTCTGTTTAAAAAACTGTTTAAGTCTTATTGTTTGATTGTTTTTAATATTCATAAATAAATGTTTTTCTAACTAACAAAAACCGACATTAATAATAATTTTAAGAATAAACAAATATGCTTATAAAATATTTAAAACTTGTTTACTTTTAATATTAAGTATGTAATCTCTCATAATTTATTCATCTTAGTTTAGTTTTTTATTGATCGAAATTTGATTGTCGAGAAAGATATTTTTACCTTATCACGAAGTAAGATTGATATATGATGGTTTACAATTATTATGTGCAACTTGTAACATTACTTAAAATACACGAAATGTTTTACTAAATAAAAATTTAATTATAAAATTTGTCACAAAATAAATGAGGTGCGCAAAGTTTTTGCAAAATTTTATATAAAGTACGCATTAACACACTTAAGCAACGTTGGCATACTTTTTATATTTATTGTTTGCCTTTTGTAAAATATTTGCAACTCCACACAATAGCAAGAAGCTGAGTATTAGTAACTTCAGTAATATTTTTTTGAAATCTTTTATATATTTTACTTCTAATTTAAAACAAACTACAATAAGGCTTAAGCAGACAAATTTTAACACATACTTTTATGTAATAAGTTTTAAAACGTTATTTTATTAAAGCAGAAACAAAAGAAAGCTGCAAATGGTAACACAGATTACAAAAAAAAGTTTTTAGGTTTTTGTAAAGTTTTGTACAACTTCATTCAATTAAGAAAAAAGCTGAATAACAAATACACCGATCTATGAATAAAAGTTTGAATACACTTTTAATTAAATAAAACGACTTAAAAGAATTAAGCTTCAAAATATGTTTTTGCCTGATTTTACACAGTGGTAACTATATTTATACTTAAAACTTCACAAAAAAAAACTTGTTTATTAAAGCACATAGAAGTGGTAATTATTACAAAAAGGAAACTTAATTTGGTATTTAGTTTATTGTACTCACTTTAAAGCACTATAAATTTTTAACTTTAGTGTTCTGTTGTTTAAAAATAACTTAAATTATTGTTTGTTTTACTGTCATATGTTTTTAAAATTTTCACAAAAAAAAATTGTTTAATGTTTCTTTGAATGAAATGACTAACTAAGTACAACTAAAATTAAAATTGTTATCATTTTTTTTATAGGAGCACCTATCAGTCATTTATATCTTGCAAACTAACAATTTCTTTTGCCTAAGACAACAGCATTGAAAGTAAACATTTAAAAGTTATTTGTGACTTTTTATTAGTATTGTGCTGTTGTAAGTTTGCTATATATTTTTTTACGATGTTTCTATTTTTGATACGACTCAATTTGTGTCTTTAATATTTTTTTTATTTTACTGCTTTTTTGAAATAAATGTAATAATAATATTTTTTTAAGTTTTTTGACAAAATTTTGATTGAATTGACTTAAAAGTAAATATATTTTAAATTAAATTTTTAAACTTTTTAAGTTTTGTTAGAGTTAATTTAAATCACAATATGCACTGATAACTATTTTGAAGATAAATAAATAAAAAACAAATTTAAAAATTTTATAATTTATCTTAAACTAGTTGCACTTGACATTACACAAACAGAATTAAATATTTTATATGAATGATAAATTAATTTTGTTCATACATGTTTTATTTCCTTATGTCTTTAGATTCAAGTTGCTCTCCTAATTTTGTCTTCAGGAATAAACACTGTTGATTTATCCTTAAGTAGTTAGTCAAAATTATTTGTTAAGTATTATAGATACTAACCTATATTATAAAGATACTACTTTAGCACTTCACCTTAAAATATACTGTTTTATTTTTTAATTTAAAGTTTTGGAGTTTTTCTTATGTTTTTCGACTACAAACTTTTATAAAAACATCTTTTTTTACTATGTATTAAAGTAGTAGAAAAATAAATGTTAAATAATTTCATAGTTTTTATTTAAAACTTGTGATACATACTTTACAAAAATTAATTATATTAATCATATTTATAAAGACTATGGCTATATTTAGAATATATTTTATTTAAAAAACATCTTTTTACTCAACTTTTTATAAGATTGTTACGGACATTATTTCATTTTAATTATAGAAAATTTATAAGGAAAAAAAAATATTTAAATTGTTTTTAATTTATTTTTTTATGTAATAACAACATGTGAAAGTAGAAACTTTTTATTTACGGCTTGATACCGTTCAAAAAAACTACATTAATTTTGAAAGTGTGGACATCATGTGATTTTATTTTCTTTTACATACATATTGTCACTTGCTTACGATAGTTTGTGATTATCATTGAATAAGATTAAAAAAATCAAAGTTTTATTTTAAAACTAACTTATATAGAGTTTTAGTTTTATAAGTTTTAATGTACATTGTTTAGAGAAGTACATAAAAACCTAAAACAGTTTTACTAAATTGTTATTATAACCTGTGGTTGTAAAAAATAATTTTTTGTTGATTCAAAATACTATAAAAATAAAAAAGTATGTCATTAAATGCTTTACTATATTTAAAAACTACAGTTTTTAATTTTATCATAAAGTAATTAATAAATACGTTTAAATGAATATAATC